>NC_037675.1:44798811-45098811 GCF_003255815.1 Theropithecus gelada | reverse complement strand
CTTGTTAAGATAAGACAAAATATTTTTAAAATTCCAGTGTTTCATAGGTTTGTAAATTGCTGTGTGATTTTGGTGTTAAAATGTGGATCACATTTTGCTGTTACACTCTCCATAGTTTGTACTGTTGCCAGACAGCACTTGAGACTAAATATGAAAATGAACTAATTTCCAGTAGGACCTTCATGGTGTGCCCATATGATAACTGAAACCTTAAAAGAGATATTTGGTAAAATGTTTCAATTCTGACACAAAATACCACCCTGTGGTTTTATTTCTGAAAGAAGGAATAAAAATGTATTTGTTTTGTTTTTAAGAAGATAAATTTGGTATTGTAGAAAGAATTGAGTTAGCCAAGTTCAAATTGAAGATCCACCACTTATTATCTAGTGACATAAGATTTCTGAACTTCAGTTTTCCCAGTATACAATATCTAACTAACTGAAAGATATCTTGTGAAGACCAAATGAGGACTCAGGGATCAATAATGTACAGTGAGTTCTCAATTCAAAAACTCCTCCTACTGTACACAGATAGCGTAAAAGTTACTGGAGATCTTGGATAAAACATCTTTATTCATCAGAAACAAATGGATTCACAACACAACCACCATGGGTGAGGCCAAATGTTTGAGGGGTCCAAAAATCACGAAGTGGGGTGTTATGTGGATGTGCTAAAATAACTTAAATTGAAACTGAATTCCAAAGCCAGGTTTAGAGACTGAGAAGCCAGGGATGAGATGTAACCAAAACTCATGATGAAATGAGGCTGAGAAAAGCTGGAAGAAGAGAGGCAAAAAAATGGTTTTGTTACTAGGACCTAAGCCAAACATGCTTTCAGGTCTGCCATATTCCAATATCTTACAGTCACTCAGTACCATCTATCTAAGAACTTGTTTTATTGGCAGATGATAGAGGTATTGAAGTAACTACAAAACAAGTAGAGAGAGATAAGCATTGGAAGGGGAGATGGAGATGATAGATAATAGGTGATAGAAGATAGATAGGTGATAGATGGATAGACAGACAGATAGATAGATAGATAAGAAAGTAGGAAGGAAAAGTGAGTAAGAGATTGCAAGCCTACTCAAAATAAGTTTGAAAATAAAAACTCCAAACTGCATGACAAAAATATAACACTAAGAAATTGACTAGCAAAATGCACACTTCATAAGAGGAAATTTCTAACAGTAAATTCAAAATAACTATTTTGAATAGTTTACAGAGACAAATGAGAATATAAAAGAAATAAATCAATTAAATCAGAAATTTAAAAATGATATTCAGGTGGGTATAAAGAACTTAAAATATAGTCATTGATATAAATATGAAATAGTATAAAATCATCTAGGTAAAAAGAGTAACTAAGAAAAAACGTGTAAATGATTCAGAATGCACAACTAAAGTGACTTTAAAATATGAAACAGCAGTTAAGATAAAAGATAGATGGAGAATCCACAACAATAATCTAAGGAAAATGCAACAGAAGGAAATGACAGAATGTAGCAAAGCAAATGCTTGAAAACATACTTGATAATTTTTCAGAACTGAGGAAACACAGAAAATTAAAGATCTGAATACAAAGCGGGAGACATAAACAAAGTTTCACACTATCACACCATACTTAATCCCTAGAGCATCAAAAGTAAAAATAAAATCTTGAAAACTTCCAGAGATAAAAGACAAATTGCCTACAAAGGAAATACATTTTGACTGATATGAAAATTCTTACCATTTCAACAAGATTACAGAACAACAAAGACCTTACTGTTCTAAATTTTATGATTAGGAAAATTATATATTCTTGGTGAGGGATAAAAGAAAAGGCTAAGATCATTTATTACTCACAGTTCATCACTAAGTGAAATTTTGTGGGGGGAGTTTAGATAAATTTAAGAAGTACAAGTGCAATTTTGTACATGACTCTATTGCATAGTGGTGAAGTGTGGCCTTTTAGTGAATCTGTCACTCAAATAAAGTACATTATACTCATTAAGTAATTTTAAATTATCTATCCTCCCAACCCCTCACCATTTTGAGTATCCAATGCCTATCATTCCACACTTTAAGTTAGTATGTGAACAGTATTTAGCTTCCACTTATAAACGAGGACATATAGTATTTGTCTTTCTTGTTTTGAGTTGTTTCATATAAAATGATGATCTCTAGTTCCATGCTGCACAAGACATGATTTAATTTCTTTTTCTGGCTGAGTAGTATTCCATTGTGTATATATACACCACATTTTCCTTATCCAATTATCCATTGATGGACACTCAGGTTGATTCCATACTTTTGCTTTTGAGAATAGTACTGTGATAAACATAAGTGAAGTTTTACAGAACAGATTTCGGTATTATCAACATTTAAATGATGAGTACACTAGAAGCTCAATCCCCAAATAAAAGAGAATCCAGAGAGAAAGTATGGCATGACCAGAAACAAACAATGGGCCAAAAAATTGATAACTCACTTAGGTAAATCATTATCTAATGATGGTAATAATAATAATTAGTAATAATAATAATAAAGTTTCTGTGTTTGCTAACAGAAGAGAACTATAACTCCAAATATCTATAATATACTTGAAAAACATGTGTAGTTAAAGGATAATAAGATCTTTGTCATGATTAAGGGTGACAATAAGTATACTAATTAACTTTAGTTCTTATTTGATTCATTTAAGGTACATTACAGCTTAAAATTTACAAGCAACTCAAACGTGGAGCAATTAAAATATTAAAATATATAAAGATATTTATAATAATAACTCTCTTAAATAACCTGAACTCACATTTATTATATAAGTAAAAGAATAAAAAAACACATAATTAAGTAAATGCAAAAGAAAGGGAAGCTTTTTCATGAATGTCAACTAATAAATGTTGAAGGAATGGTGAAGTCCGAAAATTATCATTGGTTGCTAAAAGTAGTATTTAAGAGTTTGATGAGGAAGCAGATCTTTACCTAGTCTCGAAGTATCTCCTTGCAAATTGCTTGTTCATTACAAAAAGAAAAATAGTAACTTTAAAATGGAGAAATCTGGTGGACAGTACTGTAAGTCAGTGATCAAAGTTAACATCACCAATACTGGAGCAACCTAACATCCTTAGGCTATTGATATGATGCACCAAGAAAGACATATCATCATTTTTGTGATAGTCCAGCTGAATATTTATAAACTGAATCAATCATAAGGAATCATCTCACAAGCCGAAATTGAAGGAAAATCTCCAAAATAACTAGCCTATATACTCTTCTAAAATGTTAGAGTGCATCAACATCTGGGAGAATTTGAAATGAAATAAATAAATAAATAAAGTTAAAGTACAGATAGACAAAGAATGTTTTAGAGTTTTAGCAATTTTTCCAGAATAAACTAACTACTCTAATACTCTAGTGTCATCAATTTCCTCTGAAATGCATCCGAAAAATGTATATATATATAATGTGTATACATCATAAATAATATATATTATAAATGCATTATAAATTATATAGGTTCAGTAGTATATATAATCTGAGAGAAGTAGAAAGAGATAGAAAGAAATTAAGGCAAATTTCTTACAGATGAAGGATTTAATCTACAGCTTTCATATGAGTAGAAGAATAAAAAATATTGAAGTGCAAATGAAAATAATAGGCAAAGTAAAAGAGGAGTAAGAAACATAAAATAAGATAATATTAATAAAAAGCAGAACAGAGAATTTCATTACAAAGTTGCTATTCTAATCCTAGATACTAAGCAACTGACTTAGCTTTAATCACCAATTCAAGTTCCAGGAAATTATATATGTACTGTGTCTGTCAGTGCCTGTTAAAAGAAAATAATGCCTTTATTTTTCTGTTTAGTGGAAAAATACTTTGAAACATGTTATTGTTTATGTATAGAAAAATCAGTGTACAGTGTCTTAATGTGATGTTTCCCTAAGTCATTGAAGAATTCTTTCAAAACAAGAATTCCAAAAAGCACGTCATTTCCAAAAATTTCTGATACCTGCAAGAGGTGATGGTGTCGCATTTTCGCTATACCTTAATCTTTTTTGAGGCTTTAAACTATGGAATATGTGTGCTTCAGTATCAGCAACAGTTGAATTATCAAAGCTGACCCAAAGTAGATCTAATCATGGATCTTACCAAACTTCACACATAATCCAAAGTCTACAAGACATGTAGCTAAAAATAGTATTCCTTTCTGGTAGAGTCCTGAACCTGTCAGATGCAGCTTCCCCATTACTCCTTTTGCTGTTTTGGAATGTGGTTTGGTTTCGGATTACCAGATAACTGCTTAACAATGTATGCTGTACATTGACAAAGTCACATTGTGGTTTATTAGTTTTACTTTCTTTGTGTCACACATAGATGTGGAATGTGTGACTAATTTCTATCCATCATCAACCAGCCATTCCCCAAATTTAGGAATACTAGGTTTATGCACATTAAGCAAGTTGGACAGCTCAGGAATACCTTGTTAAACAGAATATTTTAGGTAAAGATTTCCTAATAGCTTTTCACTAATAAACACCATTAGACTGTATATAACAAGGTTGAATGGAGATCATTCATTCCCTTGGGCATTGCCAATGTCAGTCATTTCTTTGGGTATCTCCAGCAGGGAAGATGGAAGTCATAGGCCACCTATTATGCTTTCCTTCCCACATAGCCAAATAAGTAGTATATTACCAGTAAAAGTTTAGAAAAGTTATACTATTTAGACTAGAGAAATGACATCATTTGGGCAATGTATTTTGAATGATATAAGTTGTGGAATTATATTACTTTTTATATTTCAGTTTAGATAAATACAAAACTCAAGATTTTATAAAGGAATTTCCTTATATATTTTTCTCTAAGTCTAAGGCAGGGTCACACTAAAATTATGTAATTCAGGGAATTTTGTTATTAAATCACATGATTGTACTTACAATCATTATAAGTACAGCATTATGTTTATACAGTAAGATGGAATTTGGATAAGGACATAATATTGATTATGATATCTTAAAACCTATTTCCTCAAGATAAATATATTAAAAAGGAATTTCAATTTTTTTAGTCTGTCATTTGTTAACCTATATTTTTCTATTCAAGAAAATTGTCACTAACATTTAATTTCCTAATAAGTTCAAATTTGCATTTTTTTAATTGAAAAGAGTATGTAATTGACAGTTTAATCACCAGTGGTAATTTTATTTTTTCATTAACTTAACATAATTCTATCACTTTTCCTGTATTTTCCACCTAAAAATGAAGTACAAAGATGGACCATTACGTGATCCATTTATTTGGTGTACTCTATTATAATAATTCTCATTTTCTAGTCATTGCCACTATGTGACAATGCAAAAATTCATTGTAGAAAATTCTTGTTAGCTGTTTATCAGTTGGGATTCATCCAGGAAAACAAAGCAATAATGTAATGAAAAAGGACATTTATTATAGGGGTTAGAATTTATATAACTGCAGAAGCAGATGAGGTAGAGAAGGTGTACTTAGGAATCAACCTAAGTGTTCATTCACTGTGGATTAGATAAAGAAAATATGATATATATATATATGCACACCATGGAACACTACCCAGCAATGGAAAATAATAAAATCATGTTATTTGCTGCATCATGTGTGCAGCTACAGGCCATTATCCTAAGTGAACTGACTCTAAAGCAGAAAATCTGATACAGCATTTTCTCACTTATAAGTGGGACCTAAACAATGGGTACATATGTACATAAAAATGGAAAGAACAGACTCTGAGGACTCTAAAAGTGGGTAGAGTAGGAGGGCTGTAAGGGTAAAAAAAAAAGTACCTATTGGGTACAATATTCAACATTTAGAAAGTGAGTACACTAGAAAACCAATCCTCAACATTAAGCATGTAATCCCCATGTAATAAATAAGTATATGCACCCCCTCAATCTAAAAAGACAAAACAACAAATAAGCAAGTAATTTATAAATGGCCTTATGCTTCCATGTTTTTATGTTTACCTCTTTCATACCCAGCCATGAGTGGCCTTTCCAATTAAATTTTTCACAGGTCAGTTTAAGTAACAGGATACAATGACTGAGTTTAAATAGGCCAAATGCGTTAAAACAAACAAGCAAAAAATTTTCCAGATAATAAAATAAGCCATTAGCTCATTAAGTAAGATTTTATCAAGTCTTCCTTTCACTTTGTTTGTGGAAATTCGGATTTGCTTATGATCAACCACATTTTTCAGTCATAATGTTTCAAATAAATTTCAGAGTGGTTTGTGTTGTAAAATGAGAAGAAATTGGATTTGGGACCTTCATGCTGACCCACTCTTCAACTGCTAATGAAATCATTTTCCTTCACATTTTGATTCTCTTGCAACTTTATCATTTACTTTGTGAAGATGAGATTACTTACTCATGTTCTTCGTGAATTCCTGTAGGTTACTTGGCCTGCCACCTTTAGGTTATTCAGTTAGTAAATGAGAATTATATGAGATCATGGGTTCTCAGAGTGTAACGGAAGTTAATAAGTAGGAAGATGTCTCTAAACTAATTAGAACTTTTTTGAGGAATTTTTTCCTCTACCTTGCCCCTTAAAATAGTATTTACTTTGTAGAGAAAGTAAATACTGTTGCTGCTCTTTATAGAAAAAATATCTTTAAAATAGTATTATAGATATTTATCCCTAGTTTAAATATAATGGATAACAAAAAAAGGCAATGAAAACAACAAAAATCTTAACAATTTAAAAACTGACAAATAAAGGAAAAGGCCTAAAATTGGCTCAGTCATACAGCAGCGTATCCTTCTTTAAGTATATATGAGAAAGCAATAGCCAGACCAAAAGTGATACCATTAAAGGGCAAAAGGAGATGTTAATGCAGAAAATCTTGATTTTGCCAAGGGTGCAAAAGATTCTTTAGCCTCAGTAATCACTAGGGAAACTAAAAAGACAATTCAGTACTTGTAGAATGTATGATGTATTTCTCTGAAGACAGGCTTATAAAAATATATATACACTTTAGTATAAACAGATTTTTAAAAGCAAGATTCTAAAAAGCATTAGAATGAATGTAGGAAACAATGAAGGAAAGAAGATCAGAAAGGAAGGAAGGATAAAGGGAAGGAGAAGAGAAGGAGGGAGAGAGGAAAGAAAGGAAAAAGGAAGGAAAGAGAAAAGTCCTTCAGTTATGCATAGCAAAGTTTAAAGGTAGCTATATATATATATATAACTCTATATATTAAACTATATGTAACTATATATAAATAAAATAAATTTAATGTCTTAATTATAGTTTATCATGAACATGAATACGCACATGCATATATGTAACTATATATGCATATATGCTCTATATAAAACTATATATATGCATATATAGCATATATGCTATATATAAATCTATATATGCATGTATGTATTCATGTTCATGATAAAGTATAATTAAGACATTAAAATCATTGTATTTATAAATAGTGAGAGCATGGGAAAAGTAATTCAATTGCACACATACACACATGTGTGAATAACTGAAGGACTTTTCCTATGTTTTGTGCAATTTACAAATATGGTATGATATCAATGCCTTTATTGCGCTTCACCATAAACATGAATAATCATTTAACTACTTAAAAGTGAAGTTGTTTTAAATGTTTAAATATTATAAACAATGTCCCGATGGACATGCTTGTGTAAACAACTTTGAGCACCTCTTTAGGTCATGGTATATAATTATTGATAATTATTCAACCCTTTAGAACTAATACAGTATAACAAATAATCTTATTTGTTCAATAAATATTTATCAAATACATAAATATATTCCATGTAATGTTCTAGAAGCAGATGTATAGCAATGAGAAGAGAAAAAAAAATCTCCCCCGGCTCCATGGCTCTAATATTTCAGAGAGAGTAATAGGTGAAAAGGAGTAGTAAAAATATATAGTACATTAGATGTTCAGTTTTCTATAAAGGAAAATAAAGCAGTAAAAGGATAGGCAGTATTGGTGGAAGGCAATTTTACCACTGAGAAAGTCATATTTGAATTTAAAAAATTAAAAGCATAAAGAATACAAGTGTTTCATGCAGTTACCTGCAATAAGAGAATTTCAGCAGCAGAGACCAGCAAGTGTGAAGGTTCCAAGCCAGCAATAGAATACAGCAAAGAAACCAGTATAACGAGAATAGGAGATTATGAGAGACTGTGAAACTTAAGCCAGGAGTGAGAATTGCAGATAATGTAGGGCCGTGTAAGCTATTTTAAAACTTTGTATTTGATTGTGAATGACGATGGAAACTTGGAGGCTTTTGAGCAGAGTGGTAAAATCTGACTTACTTTTTAACAGAATATCTCTGACAGTGGAATTGAAAATAGAAAAAAAAACCAAAAAAAACAACAAAAAAAAACCTTGTAGCAGGCTTTAAGAGGCATGTGTAATATCCCAGGTAAGAGGCAACTGTGACTTGAAGTGGTGGTAGCGCAAGTAATAAGCAAAGGTAAGAGCCTCATTCTATTTTGAATGTTAATCCAATAAAATATTGTTCAAGGATTGGAAGTCAGATACAAGAAAATGAGAGAATTCTAGATGTCACCAAGGTTTGGCATGAACGATCAGAAGCATGAGGCATCCATGAATTAACAAGGGGAGATTTTGGACAGCTAAGTTTGGAACCAAGATTCGTTGCTCAGTTTTGAAAATGATAAATTTGACATGTATAAGAAACATCGAGTGGTTATTTAAATATGCATCTAGCTTTCATGAGCAAGGTTAAGGCAGAATTAGAAATTTGGGATTCACAACTGGATATATGGTATTTAATGCCACAAGACTTGATGTGACAATCAAGAGAGTAAATGGCATAAGAAAGTGAAGAGGTCTAACCAAGCTTGGTGGACTGTATGTAGAAACACTCAAGGTTTAAGGAGATAAGGAAGAAGTGGAAATCAGTAAGGCAGAAGGATATTGAAGAAACTGTAGTATCCTGAAAGCCTCATGAAGTTCCCCAAGAAGAGTCTTCAAATTCTGCCTATAGATCAAGATGAGATTTAAGGTATAGTTGACTCCTAATGATTCAACTTCCATTTGATTAAATTTTTCATCAACTATTTATTAAAATTATTTCTAAGGGAATAATACATTTTTCAGTTAAAATGATTTTAATAGGTGTTTAAAATTTATAAATAATGATTTAACAGTGCAAAAAATAAAAAATGTTATTCTTAAAATTATAGATGAAAAATAGTATCTTGGTCACTATAATCATTGTGCTGTAAAATATATTTCAGCTTAGCTCTTAGCAGTAATGTCCAATAAAACATAATCCTTTTATGTTTCAAAAACAAAAATTAACTCAATATTTAAAAAATATTTTATGTGTACAATTGTGTTAAGTGGATACACACATTAGATGTAACTCATTCTGTCAACCACATTTTAATTAGCCCAACATTTTGTTATTTTAATGTAATTTCCAGGCCTGTAAAAATAAAACCTACACTCTTGGAGATTATTGTTATAATCAATTCTAGCTTCTAATTTTTAATTAAGTTTTCTTTGCTCTAACTATAAAAGGACTGTAGTCATTCAATAGTTACTTCAAATTCTGACTCTAAACCACATCCCCAACTTAAACATCTCTCTGTATCTCTTGCCTCATCCATCTACATTTTACTCTGAACTTACTCTCTATCCTCTGAGCATATACCTTTTCAGAATTTTTTTTTTTTGGCTCTTATTTGGAACATGGTCCCAGCTTACTTTAAAAAGCAAGCATTATATTCATTGCATCCTCCTGTTTCTCAAAAATTTGAGAGCCATATTTTACTCTTCTTCCTGACTCAGACTCCTATTTTGTATCAATTTCTTTTCATTGTGTCAGCACTAGGAATTATCTCCCTGACTTACAGATTCCAGGCTCTTTCGCTTTTTTCTGCCAAGATTTTTGAGGTAGTTTTAGGCTTCATTGTGTTGTGGGGATTTTTTTTTTTTTTTTTTTGTCCTTTTTTGTTGATTGAGAACTTGTCTCTAATTCTCTGCTTTGCAGAACTGTACTTATCAGTGGAGCCAGTCCCTGAAGGAGAGATGGGGAGATTGAGCTAGGTTTGAAGTTTTGTGTAATATATAAATGAGATCATGGTGTATTATAGTGCTTTTTTTTTGAGGTCCTTGTTCAAAGTCCTCTTGTAATGTCTCAAAGGCTAGTATCTGTTTTATAGATTCTGTTACCATGATGTGTGGTTTGATTTATTCTTAAGGACTTAAGAATGAAAGCAGACACTAAGAAAAATAATCAAATACAATATTAGAGCAAAACATATGTCTAGTAATGTAATGCCCCATCTAGTTTTCTGTTAGTGGGTCAGGGCACACATTCCCCATTTGCTGTGAATGTGACTGGGTGCCTCTATTCTCGGTTGCTTTGGATTAATGACTGCCATTCTCCTATAATGGATTGATCATTGTCCTTGGCTGGCTGGAGTTGATTCACCAGGAAGGTTACCTACTCCCTTTCCCGATGATTGACTGGTACTGAGGAACAAAAAACCTGACCCCTTGTTTTCTTACTTCAATGAAGGGTAACTTTACTGTCTTATTTATGTTCCAGAACACTCTTTTTCTAGTCCCGTGTCTACCAAACTTCCCCATATGTAGTTAGGCAAAATAGTGAGGAAAAAATAAGATCCATAACAGTGTGAATACTTTGGGGTCACTTGTGTAAAATGCATTTTACACAATAAATAAACAGAAAATAAACATTTATGTTTTGTTAAACATAGAATATCTCTGGAAGAATACACAGGAAAAAAGTAATCTACCTTTATTATGGTAATTGAGGCATTAAGGAAAACATATTAAGATATAAATTTTATTTTCCTTCAAATATGGTATTATGTACAAAGATTACTATTTCAAAAGATTAAATATTGTTCATTTTTTTAAGTGACTTTTTTTGCAGTGGCTGCTTCTAGTTTTTGGAAAGGCTAGCCACTTTTAAGAATTAGACATAATGTCACAGATAGTCAGATCATAATCTGCTTTGGTCTAGGACAGACAAAAGAAGTGGGAAAGGATCAAAAGTTGGCTATAAATAAAAGTCCTGATGGGTTGGAAGCTGTCAAAAGTTTAGAGAAGAAACTAGTGTTTGAGAAGGCCGGATGTGGGTTCAGCTGCCTAGTTACATAGTAGGTACCTGAAATTCACCTCTTTTATAAATCTAGAGTACTAGAGCCTATCTGCTCAGTGGAACAAGTGTCAGTATTTGGGCGGGCAGTTAGGGCAAAGCTGTTAGTCTGGCAAAAGGCTCACCGATAAATTTCTAAAATATTTTATGAATTATGGTATTTTTATTGGACATTTTGCACTTATATAATGTAAAAACAATATGTAAATAAAAGAAATACAGCTAGCCTTCCATGTCTGTGGGTTCCACATTCATGGATTCAACCAACCACAGATTGAAAATATTTGAAAAAAATAAAAATCCACAATGTTCCAAAAAGCAAAACCTAAATTTGTTGCATGTCAAGTACTATGTTGAATCTCCATGAAGTAATATGTAGGCATTTTATTGGGTATTATAAGTAGTTTAGAGATGCTTTAGATTGTGCCTCGGTTATGATAATATTAAGGCATTTTATACAAGGGACTTGAGAAACTGTGAATTTTGGTGTCTATGAGGGTTCTGGAACAAGTTCCCCATTCTCCCACTGATACCAAAGGAAAACTGTATACAGGAAAAGTTTTGTTTTGTTTTCCTGAGGGAGGGAGAATATATCAGATCAACAGAAAAAATATTAAATTAACATATTTTTGAAAAGATATCCACAGTGTAATATGAGTAACATTATATTTAATTCAAATATATTGAAAATAAAAAGACTACGTAAGTTTTTCATTAGTATCTTAAGATTTCCGATATATTTACTAAAACCGAAAAAGTAACTGTGTTGGAAAATTAAATTAAGTTTCATTATATTGATATTTATTCATTTTGCTTTGTCTTATCTTTTATTTTCACAAAGTTCTTCCAAGCCCTGGTGTACACTGTGTCATTAAATAGCAGGGGCTGTGATTAATAGATATGAGAAATGCCACCTGGACAGAGATTTGATAATAATTTTTAAAAATGTGAGGTTAGGTTAAACACTATAAAAATGTAATGTTTGACCTTAAACATTTCTAAGAATAATTATTAAGTATAGACACTTTCTGTGATAAATCTAATATACTCTATTCCTATTAGTTTCATGGAATACCATAGTGGCTCTGAATATATAAATGTTCTTCATCTCAAATGTTTTCTTACAATCATTTTAAACTTTTTACATTCATCTATGTAACTCTAATTTACAATTATATATATTATTTTATATATGTAAAATAAAATATATATTATATATTATTATACTTTAAGTTCTGGGATACATGTGCTGAACGTGCAGGTTTGTTACATAGGTATACATGTGCCATGGTGGTTTGCTGCACCCATCAACCCATCATCTACATTAGGTATTTCTCCTAATGCTATCCCTCCCCTTTCCCCCTACCCCTTGACAGGCCCCCATATGTGATGTTCCTCTCCCTGTGTCCATGTGTTCTAATTGTTCAACTCCCATTTGTGAGTGAGAACGTGTGGTGTTTGGCTTTCTGTTCCTGTGTTAGTTTGCTGAGAATGATGGATTCCAGCTTTATCTATGTCCCTGCAAACAACATGAACTAACTCTTTTTTTATAGCTGCATGGTATTCCATGGTGTATATGTGCCACATTTTCTTTATCCCAGTCTATTGTTGATGGGCATTTGGGTTGGTCCCAAGTATTTGCTATTGTGAATAGTGCTGCAATAAACATATGTGTGCATGTGTCTTTATAGTAGAATGATTTATAATCCTTTGGGTATATACCCAGTAATGGGATTGCTGGGTCAAATGGTACTTCTGGTTCTAGATCCTACAGAATGGGAGAAAATTTTTGCAATCTGTCCATCTGACAAAGGGCTAATATCCAGAATCTATAGGAAATTAACAAATTTACAAGGAAAAAACAAACAACCCCATCGAAAAGTGGTTGTATGAACAGACACTTCTCAAAAGAAGACATTTACGTGGCCAACAAACATGAAAAAAAGCTCATTATCACTGGTCATTAAAGAAATGCAAATCAAAACCACAATGAGATACCATCTCACGCCAGTTAGAATGGCGATCATTAAAAAAATCAGGAAACCACACATGCTGGAGAGGATGTGGAGAAATAGGAATACTTTTATACTTTTGGTAGGAGTGTAAATTAGTTCAACCATTGTGGAAGACAGTGTGGAGATTACAAGTGTATTTTACACGGCAAATATGTGCCTGGCTCTCTGCTAAGTCATATAAACGTGCAAGATACTGTTTTTGACAAAAGAGTTTCATACTCTAGTGGTGGAATGAGGCATAATATAAAGCAGTATTATGGGCAGGGCGTGGTGGCTCACGCCTGTAATCCCAGCAGTCTGGGACGCCAAGGCGAGTGGCTCACTGAGGTCAGGAGTTTGAGACCATCCTGACCAACATGGTGAAACCCTCTCTACTAAAAATACGAAAACTAGCTGGGTGTGGTGGCACGCTCCTGTAATCCCAGCTACTGGGGAGATTGAAGCAAGAGAATCGCTTGAACCATGGAGGCAGAGGTTGTAGTGAGCCGAGATCATGCCACTGCATTCCAACCTGGGCAACAGAGAAAACTCCATCTCAAAAAAACCCCACAGTATTATGAAGTCTTTCTTCTTGATAATGCATGTAAAAATGTTGTGCCATGGTTACTTAGAGGTTGAAAAAGACATAATTGGGAGTCCTGGTTACTTGTATTTACATAGAATGTTAATATTAGTATTATATCAAGAGAGAATTTTAAGAAATAGCTTCTTTCCGGATTAGCTGAAAAAGTCACAGTTATGAAACGTGTGTTTTGAAATCACCATTTTTGCATAATGATTTGACAGCACTTTTTTATTACATATTCCATACAGTTACAACAGACAGAAACATTGTTTTACAAAGGAGAGGAATAAAAACTGCAAGCACCATCTTCAATTAAATTGAAGATAACCAAAACCCACAAAGTGCAAATAGGTGCCAGGGCTACCAAAACAGAGGATCTAATTTCAACTTCCCAGAGAGGCTGAAGGGTCTGAAGATTCTGTGAACACAAAAATCTTATTCCTTCACCATATCTGATTCATAACCAGAAAAGAAACTGCTGGAAATGAAATGAGAAGGAAAACAAAAGAGACAAAAGTGTCAGTTTTCAGCTACATTCCAGAGATGCTCAATGATCCCCAAGATCATTGGCAATTCATTGAGCAGTGCAATCCAAGTGTTTTCAATATTGTACTTACCAAAAAGGGGATTAAATTCGGTTGACTTTTAGTATGCCTTTCCAGGTATACTATTTATCTGCTGGTAGCTCATAGCTAATTACAATTTTCTTAGGCAAAGAGTAGGTTCATTTAAAACACTCCTTTTTAAAACACATAAGCAAAAAAAAAAAAAAAAAAAAAGGCATAAAACCCACCTCTTATATAACAATCAAAAAGGAAAGGAGGCTATTTTAAACAGAGATAATAGCTATTGCTATTATTAAAATAATCTCCTTTCCTTTTTGATTGGACTTTTTGAGCACTCAGTTACTAAGTGCTTCATCCACTCTAGTCAGGTACTCAACCAAGTGCTCATGCAATCCTCACAGCAAACCAATAAGGTAAATAGTATTATTATGCCCATTGTTTAAGATTAGAAGCAAAGTTAATGAAAGATTAAGTAACTTGATCAAGGTTACCCAGCACAGAAGGGAGCCATATGGCTCCAAAATCTGTGCTCTTAATTATTTTCCTCGATTGCATCTGAGAAAACAAAAGAAGATGAATGATAAGAAAGCTAAGGAAAGAAAACAATTGAACCATTACAAAAATGAGATATGCATTAAAAACATCACGAATGGGAAAAGATACCACTGAACATGAATCCAATGCCATGGAGAACAGGGTGGTGAAAGTCATGCAAGAAAACAAATGTGTTATGCATATGAGTGTCAAACAAAGGAAACCCAGAATACACACAGAGCGTGTTATTGAAAACACTAACAGTTAAAGAAAACATACATCTATTAAAGATACATAAAAGACAACTTTACCTAAATAAAACCACAAAAATGCATAGTGGTAATAAATACCATGTTTTAAGAAAGATTCATGCAGGATGGTATACACAGAGATATATTCTGGTTGAAATTATTGATCTTGTTTTTGCTCTTTACTCTTTTTTAAAAATGTGTTTTCCCAATGCGAATCAATTTTATAACATGAAAAACTACTATGAATCAAAGCATAAATACACAGATACAAAGTATAATCCAGAACAGATACACAATACCTGGATATGAAGCAAAAGGAGGTGTTCATTCTCACACATAGTGGCTTGAGACCTATTGGATTTAGTTTTCTTTTTTTTATTATTTTTTTATTTTTTATTTTTTTATTATTATTTTTTAATTTATTTATTATTATTATACTTTAAGTTGTAGGGTACATGTGCATAACGTGCAGGTTTGTTACATATGTATACTTGTGCCATGTTGGTCTACTGCACCCATCAACTCGTCATTTACATCAGGTATAACTCCCAATGCAATCCCTCCCCCCTCCCCCCTCCCCATGATAGGCCCCGGTGTGTGATGTTCCCCTTCCTGAGTCCAAGTGATCTCATTGTTCAGTTCCCACCTATGAGTGAGAACATGCGGTGTTTGGTTTTCTGTTCTTGTGATAGTTTGCTAAGAATGATGGTTTCCAGCTGCAACCATGTCCCTACAAAGGACGCAAACTCATCCTTTTTTATGGCTGCATAGTATTCCATGGTGTATATGTGCCACATTTTCTTAATCCAGTCTGTCACTGATGGACATTTGGGTTGATTCCAAGTCTTTGCTATTGTGAATAGTGCTGCAATAAACATACGTGTGCATGTGTCTTTATAGCAGCATAATTTATAATCCTTTGGGTATATACCCAGTAATGGGATGGCTGGGTCATATGGTACATCTAGTTCTAGATCCTTGAGGAATCGCCATACTGTTTTCCATAATGGTTGAACTAGTTTACAATCCCACCAACAGTGTAAAAGTGTTCCTATTTCTCCACATCCTCTCCAGCACCTGTTGTTTCCTGACTTTTTAATGATCGCCATTCTAACTGGTGTGAGATGGTATCTCATTGTGGTTTTGATTTGCATTTCTCTGATGGCCAGTGATGATGAGCATTTTTTCATATGTCTGTTGGCTGTATGAATGTCTTCTTTTGAGAAATGTCTGTTCATATCCTTTGCCCACTTTTTGATGGGGTTGTTTGTTTTTTTCTTGTAAATTTGTTTGAGTTCTTTGTAGGTTCTGGATATTAGCCCTTTGTCAGATGAGTAGATTGCAAAAATTTTCTCCCATTCTGTAGGTTGCCTGTTAACTCTGATGGTAGTTTCTTTTGCTGTGCAGAAGCTCTTTAGTTTAATGAGATCCCATTTGTCAATTTTAGCTTTTGCTGCCGTTGCTTTTGGTGTTTTAGACATGAAGTCTTTGCCCATGCCTATGTCCTGAATGGTACTACCTAGGTTTTCCTCTAGGATTTTTATGGTATTAGGTCTAACATTTAAGTCTCTAATCCATCTTGAATTAATTTTCGTATAAGAAGTAAGGAAAGGATCCAGTTTCAGCTTTCTACTTATGGCTAGCCAATTTTCCCAGCACCATTTATTAAATAGGGAATCCTTTCCCCATTTCTTGTTTCTGTCAGGTTTGTCAAAGATCAGATGGCTGTAGATGTGTGGTATTATTTCTGAGGACTCTGTTCTGTTCCATTGGTCTATATCTCTGTTTTGGTACCAGTACCATGCTGTTTTGGTGACTGTAGCCTTGTAGTATAGTTTGAAGTCAGGTAGCGTGATGCCTCCAGCTTTGTTCTTTTGACTTAGGATTGTCTTGGAGATGCGGGCTCTTTTTTGGTTCCATATGAACTTTAAAGCAGTTTTTTCCAATTCTGTGAAGAAACTCATTGGTAGCTTGATGGGGATGGCATTGAATCTATAAATTACCTTGGGCAGTATGGCCATTTTCACGATATTGATTCTTCCTATCCATGAGCATGGTATGTTCTTCCATTTGTTTGTGTCCTCTTTTATTTCACTGAGCAGTGGTTTGTAGTTCTCCTTGAAGAGGTCCTTTACATCCCTTGTAAGTTGGATTCCTAGGTATTTGATTCTCTTTGAAGCAATTGTGAATGGAAGTTCATTCATGATTTGGCTCTCTGTTTGTCTGTTACTGGTGTATAAGAATGCTTGTGATTTTTGCACATTAATTTTGTATCCTGAGACTTTGCTGAAGTTGCTTATCAGCTTAAGGAGATTTTGGGCTGAGACAATGGGGTTTTCTAAATATACAATCATGTCATCTGCAAACAGGGACAATTTGACTTCTTCTTTTCCTAACTGAATACCCCTGATTTCTTTCTCTTGCCTAATTGCCCTAGCCAGAACTTCCAACACTATGTTGAATAGGAGTGGTGAGAGAGGGCATCCCTGTCTTGTGCCAGTTTTCAAAGGGAATTTTTCCAGTTTTTGCCCATTCAGTATGATATTGGCTGTGGGTTTGTCATAAATAGCTCTTATTATTTTGAGGTACGTTCCATCAATACCGAATTTATTGAGAGTTTTTAGCATGAAGGGCTGTTGAATTTTGTCAAAAGCCTTTTCTGCATCTATTGAGATAATCATGTGGTTCTTGTCTTTGGTTCTGTTTATATGCTGGATTATGTTTATTGATTTGCGAATGTTGAACCAGCCTTGCATCCCAGGGATGAAGCCCACTTGATCATGGTGGATAAGCTTTTTGATGTGTTGCTGAATCCGGTTTGCCAGTATTTTATTGAGGATTTTTGCATCGATGTTCATCAGGGATATTGGTCTAAAATTCTCTTTTTTTGTTGTGTCCCTGCCAGGCTTTGGTATCAGGATGATGCTGGCCTCATAAAATGAGTTAGGGAGGATTCCCTCTTTTTCTATTGATTGGAATAGTTTCAGAAGGAATGGTACCAACTCCTCCTTGTACCTCTGGTAGAATTCAGCTGTGAATCCATCTGGTCCTGGACTTTTTTTGGTTGGTAGGCTATTAATTATTGCCTCAATTTCAGAGCCTGCTATTGGTCTATTCAGGGATTCAACTTCTTCCTGGTTTAGTCTTGGAAGAGTGTAAGTGTCCAGGAAATTATCCATTTCTTCTAGGTTTTCCAGTTTATTTGCGTAGAGGTGTTTATAGTATTCTCTGATGGTAGTTTGTATTTCTGTGGGGTCGGTGGTGATATCCCCTTTATCATTTTTAATTGCGTCGATTTGATTCTTCTCTCTTTTCTTCTTTATTAGTCTTGCTAGTGGTCTGTCAATTTTGTTGATCTTTTCAAAAAAACAACTCCTGGATTCATTGATTTTTTGGAGGGTTTTTTGTGTCTCTATCTCCTTCAGTTCTGCTCTGATCTTAGTTATGTCTTGCCTTCTGCTAGCTTTGGAATGTGTTTGCTCTTGCTTCTCTAGTTCTTTTAATTGCGATGTTAGAGTGTCAATTTTTGATCTTTCCTGCTTTCTCTTGTGGGCATTTAGTGCTATGAATTTCCCTCTACACACTGCTTTAAATGTGTCCCAGAGATTCTGGTATGTTGTATCTTTGTTCTCATTGGTTTCAAAGAACAACTTTATTTCTGCCTTCATTTCGTTATGTACCCAGTAGTCATTCAGGAGCAGGTTGTTCAGTTTCCATGTAGTTGAGCGGTTTTGATTGAGTTTCTTAGTCCTGAGTTCTAGTTTGATTGCACTGTGGTCTGAGAGACAGTTTGTTATAATTTCCGTTCTTGTACATTTGCTGAGGAGGGCTTTACTTCCAATTATATGGTCAATTTTGGAGTAAGTACGATGTGGTGCTGAGAAGAATGTATATTCTGTTGATTTGGGGTGGAGAGTTCTATAGATGTCTATTAGGTCTGCTTGCTGCAGAGATGAGTTCAATTCCTGGATATCCTTGTTCACTTTCTGTCTCGTTGATCTGTCTAATGTTGACAGTGGAGTGTTGAAGTCTCCCATTATTATTGTATGGGAGTCTAAGTCTCTTTGTAAGTCTCTAAGGACTTGCTTTATGAATCTGGGTGCTCCTGTATTGGGTGCATATATATTTAGGATAGTTAGCTCTTCCTGTTGAATTGATCCCTTTACCATTATGTAATGGCCTTCTTTGTCTCTTTTGATCTTTGATGGTTTAAAGTCTGTTTTATCAGAGACTAGGATTGCAACCCCCGCTTTTTTTTGTTCTCCATTTGCTTGGTAAATCTTCCTCCATCCCTTTATTTTGAGCCTATGTATGTCTCTGCGTGTGAGATGGGTCTCCTGAATACAGCAGACTGATGGGTCTTGACTCTTTATCCAGTTTGCCAGTCTGTGTCTTTTCATTGGAGCATTTAGTCCATTTACATTTAAGGTTAAGATTGTTATGTGTGAACTTGATCCTGCCATTATGATATTAACTGGTTATTTTGCTCATTAGTTGATGCAGTTTCTTCCTAGCCTCGATGGTCTTTACATTTTGGCATGTTTTTGAGATGGCTGGTACCGGTTGTTCCTTTCCATGTTGAGTGCTTCCTTCAGGGTCTCTTGTAAGGCAGGCCTAGTGGTGACAAAATCTCTAAGCATTTGCTTATCTGTAAAGGATTTTATTTCTCCTTCACTTATGAAACTTAGTTTGGCTGGATATGAAATTCTGGGTTGAAAATTCTTTTCTTTAAGAATGTTGAATATTGGCCCCCACTCTCTTCTGGCTTGTAGAGTTTCTGCCGAGAGATCTGCTGTGAGTCTGATGGGCTTCCCTTTGTGGGTAACCCGACCTTTCTCTCTGGCTGCCCTTAAGATTTTTTCCTTCATTTCAACTTTGGTGAATCTGGCAATTATGTGTCTTGGAGTTGCTCTTCTCGAGGAGTATCTTTGTGGCGTTCTCTGTATTTCCTGGATTTGAATGTTGGCCTGCCCTACTAGGTTGGGGAAGTTCTCCTGGATGATATCCTGAAGAGTGTTTTCCAACTTGGTTCCATTTTCCCCCTCACTTTCAGGCACCCCAATCAGACGTAGATTTGGTCTTTTTACATAATCCCATACTTCTTGCAGGCTTTGTTCATTTCTTTTTCTTCTTTTTTCTTTTGGTTTCTCTTCTCGCTTCATTTCATTCATTTGATCCTCAATCGCTGATACTCTTTCTTCCAGTTGATCGAGTCGGTTACTGAAGCTTGTGCATTTGTCACGTATTTCTCGTGTCATGGTTTTCATCTCTTTCATTTCGTTTATGACCTTCTCTGCATTAATTACTCTAGCCGTCAATTCTTCCACTTTTTTTTCAAGATTTTTAGTTTCTTTGCGCTGGGTACGTAATTCCTCCTTTAGCTCTGAGAAATTTGATGGACTGAAGCCTTCTTCTCTCATCTCGTCAAAGTCATTCTCCGTCCAGCTTTGATCCGTTGCTGGCGATGAGCTGCGCTCCTTTGCCGGGGGAGATGTGCTCTTATTTTTTGAATTTCCAGCTTTTCTGCCCTGCTTTTTCCCCATCTTTGTGGTTTTATCTGCCTCTGGTCTTTGATGATGGTGATGTACTGATGGGGTTTTGGTGTAGGTGTCCTTCCTGTTTGATAGTTTTCCTTCTAACAGTCAGGACCCTCAGCTGTAGGTCTGATGGAGATTGCTTGAGGTCCACTCCAGACCCTGTTTGCCTGGGTATCAGCAGCAGAGGCTGCAGAAGATAGAATATTTCTGAACAGCGAGTGTACCTGTCTGATTCTTGCTTTGGAAGCTTCCTCTCAGGGGTGTACTCCACCCTGTGAGGTGTGGGGTGTCAGACTGCCCCTAGTGGGGGATGTCTCCCAGTTAGGCTACTCAGGGGTCAGGGACCCACTTGAGCAGGAAGTCTGTCCCTTCTCAGATCTCAACCTCCGTGTTGGGAGATCCACTGCTCTCTTCAAAGCTGTCAGACAGAGTCGTTTGGGTCTGCAGAGCTTTCTGCTGCTTTTTTGTTGTTGTTGTTGTTGTTGTTGTGTAGCTGTGCCCTGTCCCCAGAGGTGGAGTCTACAGAGACAAGCAGGTTTCCTTGAGCTGCTGTGAGCTCCACCCAGTTGGAGCTTCCCAGCAGCTTTGTTTACCTACTTAAGCCTCAGCAATGGCGGGCGCCCCTCCCCCAGCCTCGCTGCTGCCTTGCGGGTAGATCACAGACTGCTGTGCTAGCAATGAGGGAGGCTCCGTGGGCGTGGGACCCTCCCGGCCAGGTGTGGGATATGATCTCCTGGTGTGCCTGTTTGCTTAAAGCGCAATATTGGGGTGGGAGTTACCCGATTTTCCAGGTGTTGTGTGTCTCAGTTCCCCTGGCTAGGAAAAGGGATTCCCTTCCCCCTTGCGCTTCCCAGGTGAGGCGATGCCTCGCCCTGCTTCAGCTCTCGCTGGTCGCTGGTCGGGCTGCAGCAGCTGACCAGCACCGATCGTCCGGCACTCCCCAGTGAGATGCACCCAGTACCTCAGTTGAAAATGCAGAAATCACCGGTCTTCTGTGTCGCTCGCGCTGGGAGTTGGAGACTGGAGTTGTTCCTATTCGGCCATCTTGCTCCGCCCCGGATTTAGTTTTCTTCAGTGAAGTTTCTAAAGATGGCAAAAATTGTCTTTGGTTATTAAGACTACACTGGCCATATTGGATACCAGAATATTGAAGCAACAGCATGTGATGGTTTGAATCAAAGACCTAATGAAATGTGTATTTCTGAAAGTTATCTGTGCATTGTAAAAGTTGTAAAAAATTCACCTTACAGATTAAGCCCACTTTAGGATTAAGAATGCATTCTAACTACAACTATTAACTTATAAACAAAGTGTTTAAATGTGTCTATTCTGATATATAATGTTAAAAAAAGTACTTACAGAAACAGTATGGGGGAGAGAGAGAGTAAATTTAATGCAGTTTAGCATCTTTGCTTCCCAAATAATTTGTTTCCATCCTGTTTGCTCTACATTCTTCATCCCTTGCTTCTGCAACTCAACTCCAGGGATAAAAGTGGAAGGGAAAAGCTTCCACTGGGAAAGGCATTTTGTTTAGTCAGTGCTGTTAGTACTTTTATCTTGTATTTGGATTCCCTCTTTTATGAGAACTATAAAAGTATAAGATCTTTAATGATCATTAATGGGTTCTTTGGAGGACCCCAGCACCACAAAATCTCCGAACTTCACCATTCTGAGTGTTACCTCTTCTGTTTGACTTTTTGGGAGGTCTTTCTTCAGGCTTGCATCTGCTTTTGAATGCCTAATATCTGCTTTCTACTTTTCTTGGCATTTAGGATTGCAACATGACATCCATTTGAATGTCCCACCAAACTCAGGAAGGAGACTTGGTACCACTATTGACTTCTATGAATTCATTTTTATTGACAATTGCTCTCTTCACCCTCCTACCTTCAGACTTTTTCAGGTGGAGATGAGTCACTCTTTCTCTCTAGACTGAAAGCTGAACTCTCTGGCACTCTGCTTCCCTGGCAGTGTGAGCCTGGCCTACTAATTTTTGAGCGTCAGTAAGAATTCCACCTGAGATTCAGATGTCTGTTGTAAGAGCAAATATACATTTAAAATAATAGTTTTTCAATCTTTTGGGGGGAAAAAGGCAAGACTTTCCCTCCTACATTTTCTTAGAGCATTTACATTAGAAAATATGTAATTGTAAGCTTTTTTTTCTTTTTGCCTCTGGAAATGTATGTAAAACCTTTTAAAGGCTACATAATCCACTTGCCAGCTTTATGATCACAACATCTTTCTTAAGTAACTGGTAATCATCTCTTTGAAATGTAAGCATCAAGGAAGATAGTGCCCTTATCTTCCAGTGTTTGTGGAAAGTTGAGGGCCTAACTTGTCAGAGTACTCTGTTCCAAGTTTCTGAATTACCTCCTATCATAAAGATTGTCTTTGCAGTCTCTTAGCGGATTGCATGGAATGCACAGCACATTATGGTTTAAAGCATATTCTGTAATAAAATTGTTTTCTTTCTCTTATACCTCTGTGAAGAGGTTTTCTGAATCTGGAGAAAGCTTTTTTTATACCTTATTGTTGTATATAATAATTGTGTATAATTATGTAATAATTGTATATAATAATTATGTATAATTATGTAATAATTGTATATAATAATTATGTATAATTATGTAATAATTGTATATAATAATTATGCATAATTATGTAATAATTGTATATAATAATTATGTATAATTATGTAATAATTGTATATAATTATGAGATACACAGTGATTTTACTATATAGGTAGATAGTGCTGAATGAAAATCAAGCTAATTATAATTCCTATCACCTTAAATAGTTACCATTTATTCCTCCTTTCTAACTCTAACATTGTAGGTTTGACCAACATCTTTCCATTCCCACCATCCCTTAGCTTATGGTAACCACCATTTTACTTTCTGCTTCCATGAGGTCCATGGTTTTGGATTCCACATGTAAGTGAACACATGCGTTATTTGTCTTTCTGTTTCTGGCGTATTTCATTTAGCATTATGTCCTCCAGGTTTATCTGTGTTGAAGCAAAAAAGCTGAATAGTATTCCATTGTGTGTACACTGAGTGCGCACATAAGTCATCAACAGCTTCTTGGAAACTGCAACTTTAAGTGAAATGATATATGACAAAAACCAGTTTTGCCATAGGTCAATTGATATAAATGAGTAACTTTTTACAGTACATACACACTCATACACACTCTCACTCCTACTCAGACTGAACCTAACATGCACATCTTTGAGAGGAGAAAGGAAACCAGAATACCTGGAGAAAACCCACAGAGACATGATGAGAATGTGCGAATTTCAGACAGATGGCCACTACTCTCGTTAACTGATTTTTGAGAAGAATGCCAGGACCATTCAAAGGAAAAAGGACAGTCTTTTTAAAAAAATGGTGTCGAAAAAACTATATCCACGTCCAAAGAATGTATACAGACCTTACTGAACTTTTATCTGCATTAAATCCAGGTCTGGACTGAATATATTATATTTCCTGACTCCCCTCTCATATGTCCCTTTTTTGTTCCCCTGTAGAGGGTTAATTTCAGAAATCACTTTGGCATTTTCCCTTAGGGAACAGGCAATTTCTGAATTCATTTACAATACCTGTATGATCTTAAACTTTCTATTCATTTCTTTGATTTGAGTTTCTTTTGACTTGTGAGCATGTGGTTAAGACACATGCTCAAAATTTTCTTCATGGCTTAAATTGATAGTGGATTTTGGAGACAACCAATCTAGAAATGCCTAGCAAGGCATAAAATTAATTGTTTAAAGCTAGGTTATCTTACATATTCTGAAGTATCCTCAGAATTCAGGTGTCTTAAAGTTTAAAAGAAGAAAAACATTTTTTTGCTTCTAAAACATGAAAAGTTATATGTGGTGTAGTCTGTTCCCTATAGTTGAAACAGGAAAAGGTTGTACTTGTGTAATTGAATTATGGTGAAACACCAGTCATTTGCATTCTGAAGCTGCTTTAGCCTGCTAAGTCCTACCCTTTAGCTGACGCCTGTCTAGGTGGCATTAACTTACCAAGCCTCTTGTGGTTGGCTTTTGTGAGGCCACACTTGTGTTTCAAAGTTGATTGAACCACACTCAGACCCATTTATAGAACCCTCATGCTGGTGCCTTTGTTAAAACTTATGAGTCCCCTGTGATGGTTGGGGCCCATAGTCATTTATTTGAGGTCTGGCACATTCAGCCAACATACGAGAAAACTATTCATAAAACATAGAAATAGCCACTTACCTAGGGATAAAACAATGAGCTACTGTGACCTGCAAAGATAAAATATTAAGAAGCTTAATGCTTCATACCTCTTTCTCTGGCCTATGCATGAAAGCCAAATTGTAACAACTGTATATTTATACAATTGTGAAAATCAGACTTATGACCCAAAATAGACATCTAAAATCGATTAAAAAATATCCTGCATATTTCCAGGTGTGGTGGCACACACCTGTAATCCCAGAACTTTGGAAGGTTGAGGCAGGTGGATCACTTGAGGTCAGGAGTTTGAGACCTGCTTGGCCAACATAGTGAAATCCCACCTCTACTAAAAATACAAAAATCAGCCAGGCGTGGTGAAGGGTGCCTGTAATCCCAGCTACTTGGGAGGCTGAGGCACGATAATCGCACACCACTCCACTCCAGCCTGGGTGACAGAGTGAGACTCTGTCTCAAAAAAAAAAAAAAAAACTCCTGAATATATAAAAAAGCTCCGAGCCCCACACATGCATCCTAATTACAAGAAGACTCTCTGTAATGTATAATTTACTCCTGCATATTTTCCTTCCTTTTTCTTAAAGTTTTCAGCCATATAGCACATATTGGAATAAAAGCTGTCTCAGTAAGTAATACTACACTTCTGCACCACTTCTGCACTCAAGTAGCAAGCCAGTTGAGAAGCAATGGCAAAAACTATATATGAACAACAAAGCAGATATCAGTTTATGGTTTTCCTAGCACCAAAGCCCAGGCTTATGACTTGTATTCCTAGCAGGGTTAGGCTGATACAGGGATCTCCTTTTTAAGACAGAACCTGTACCTGAAAGAGTAGAACTGGCTCATGTTCCATGTGGCTAACTCCTCACGGAGTGATGAGGAAGGGGTCTGGTCAACAAGTGCCCTCCCTCCCCTTTCAAACTCGGCAATTAAATCAGTCAGTCACTTTTCCTGCTGTGACTGGAGTGACTAGATGGATTTCAGTCAGTATTGTGGTTGCTTCTACTATCAGAAGAGACCATCAAGGGGAAGTGTCACTCAAAAATCTCCAGCGCCTGCACTTTTTCCCCAAACTCTCACCAACATACTGTATTCCAAAATATTTCTAGTTACATATTTCATCTAAGTTTAACAGATTTCTCTTGATTCATGTTTCTAAAACTTCAGTAGATCTCGATTCATACTTATTTTGAATAAAAATGGTTCTGAAGGAAAACAAAAAAGGTGTATTTTTCCTGCTAAGAAAAGGTCTTTGGTTCTTTCTATATCTGCAGGCCAGGACTTAACTTCTTCCAGTTATAACTGGCATAAGTGACAACCAAAGCTGTAAACTTACCTGGTTCATTTTTGCATTCTTCTTCTTGACCCAAGTATCTTGTGAAAAGGGTCATTATTTTTGTTACCACATTCATCAAGGAGAAATTTGCAGCATTCTGTAGGTTCTCACTCTAAACCATCTACAGTTTATTAGTATGGATAGATTGTTTCATTATTTTCTGTAACTCATATTATTAAAGAATGAGCAATGGTGGTTGTTAAACAGGAAAAGAAACCCGTATGCATTTGCAGTATTGGTTTAATGTAGAGAAGCTATGTTTTGCCTTGGTCAGGAATTTTAAAAAAACATTACAAATCTCTCTTTTGTTTACTGGAAAGAAATAGAATACACGATACTTCAAACTCATTTCAAAGAGCATACTTTTGACTCACTTTTAAAAACTGAGTCTTTGGCCATTATTAGACCATCTTCTACTAGCCTTTTCCAATCTTCTCTTATTCTTCCACAAACAACCTACACTCCTTTATGAACAATCTGTCACTTGTAAAATAATGTCTGTGTCTTTTTATTTTTAATATTCTGTAAAGTATACCACTGTCAATTGAATAATTTAGATGATGACATCAATTCACAAGGTTTCTTAACATAATATTGTAAATCCAATATTGGGATATCAAATTGCCTATATATATTTTTGTGTATATGTAAGTGCCTATATATATATACATACACACACACATACATAAAATGTTTGCCGTTACAAGTATCTTCTTGTTTTTAGTATTCTAAAAGTATAGCATTAAAGTATAAATACATACAAATTTATAATTGTTATATGTACACATACACAAATGTATCTATATATCTATTATATATACAAACGTGTGTGTGTGTGTGTGTGTGTGTATATATATATATACAGGATATATATATCTTAAAATCAGATAGGAAAAAGCAGCTACCTGTCAGAAGGTCATCAAACCTCATGTATAAAAGAAAACATTTATTTTAGCTGGTAGGGTGAATTATTCTACCTTGAGAAAAATTCTAAGTACAAATTTGTTGTTAAAAAATAAACAGAAATAGAGTGACTATCTTAAATGTAATTATCCTTTATCACTATTTATTCTGATTCCATTGCATATTGTCTCCATGTAAAATTCATATATCTTTCAATATTATAATTTAGTATTATCCTAATATCATTTCTACAATGTTTTAGAAAAACTTTAATACATTATTTTGAGAGATTGTCAAGATGGTCCATCTGTACCTGGAGTAGTTTTAGTTTCCTTGTGACAGCTGTGAATTCTACAGAGCTACCCTTCCTTCAGCCTCAGACCCAATCTAGGGATTCCAGGTAATTCCAAATCCCCCTGCTCCTTGATCAGATTTTTCTGCGTTCGGCTACATATAAGCGGGAATGGAGAATAACAAAATAAAATCACACTGAGGGAAGACATGATAGGAGGATGTGATGTCTTTTCTTTTTCTTTTCCAGATCATATTTCTCCAAAATGTCAATTACCCTTCAAACTGCTTTCAAGTAATTTCCCCTTCTTTGCAAACTATAAGCTGGGTACATCATCTTTTTATATTTTAAAACCTGTTCCAAATATGCCAACTTCCATGATTAACAAAGACACCTTTCTCCCCATCTTCAAACTAGTAAGATGACAAAAAAGTAAATAAACTTTTAACCAAGAGGTTTTTATAAAATTTTACTAAAAAATTCTGCCTGTTATGAACAAGAGAAAGGAAGGGGAATATTGTTATATAGAAAGAACAAGATGATGTGAGACATTAAGCAGTGTCTGTACTAGACAGCTGTCTGGCTGGAGTCCCCCAGAGGGAAATTAAGAAGCACAAGCAGTACAAGAGGTAAGAATTGCTTTTTCTTTTGCCTTGAAGTGTAAATAATGCCATACTTCTTAACTCTCTTACATTTATTTGATATAAGCACCAATGTACCCAGATTGGTTGAAAGTCTACTCTCCATAATTTTTTGGATCTTAGAGCAGAAGGTGGACAGGGTGAGTTATTAGCAATCCTAGAAAGAAGTCCCCTGGAATTCCAGCAGTTGATTAAGAGTTTGGGATTAGTGTTACCCTACCCCTTGCCAATGTGGTCATGAAGCCTCCTGGTTCAGTCCTCTATCAAGGGAAGCAAGGCCTTTCCATGGGAAGTGTCTCTGTGCCCACTCCAGTCTGTCTACACTAAACGTAAGCACTAGGGTGATTCCTAGCCATGTTTTTTCCCTGATACTCATATAGGAAAAACAAATCTACCATAAAGTTGTACACCGTGTAACTTTCTAATAGATTATATTAAGTCTTCAGTAAGTTAATGAAGTAACTCGGCTTTTATTTATTTTTTCTTTTTTCAAAAATTGAGACTAAAACTGATACCGATGGCAGGAATCCGAGTCACCCCGAGTTACCGGTGGCGTGTCTGTTTGGGTCCGCAGCGATTTCAATTCTTGTCTCCTGAGAAGAAAGAATTTGACTGAGGGGCATAAGACAGAAGGAGGGACTGAGGCAAGTTTCAGAGCAAGAGTGAAAGTTTATTAAAAAGCTTTAGAACAACTAGGAAAGGAAAGAAAAGAAGGAAAGTACAACTTGGAAGAGGGCCAAGCGGATGACCTGAGAAACCAAATGTGCACCCTGACATCTTGACTTGAGGTTTTATACATTGACTTACTTCCAGGATCTTGAATTACTTCTCTCCACTCCTAAGATTTTACTGAGACGCTGCTGATCAGTTTTAGCTGTTTTCTATCTAGGAAACCGCCGCTCCCTGGCGCCAGCTGTGACCAATTATTACCTTAGAGAAACAGTTAACAACCACCTGACCATCACCTGATGGTCGCCCAACTCTCCTGCTGTGGGTGTGTCGGGGAAGCCCTTTCCTGCCCTGCTTATACCTGACTAGCTATCTTCTGTAAAAAAACCTATCTTGGGGACCAAAAGATTAAAATGATTCCAAGTATATTTAATTTTCTGAGATATGGGAAGTCGTAGTTGGCAAGACATTAGTGTGCTTGTTTATTTACTTGTCTATTTTTTATATACCCATTATTATTATCAATATATTTGTTAGGCTTTTTCCCCCCAACTCTTCATACAATGCCTCTCTGGACAAAAGAAAGAATTCCGTTGGTTTATTTCCTTTGACAATCTACACGTCTCTGCTTTTTTCTATAATGGTAAGTGAATTAATTTTAAAAGTTTTTACTTTTCCAAATGTACCTAAATATTATTTAGATATATTTTAAAAACTGAAATATAACTGCTTTTTCTATAACATTGAATAACAAAAAAATACTGAAAATTATTACTCTTTATGTATGTGCATAAAAAGATATTCTGGCCTTTGTATCATGAGATATCTATTTCCTCTGAAACAATATATTTTCTTTTATGTCATGAGTTACTTTCTATAATAATTCACTGGGGTTGTCGTTTGTAGTATAATTGGTTATGTATTTTCAGAGGTTTACAAATTTCATGTTTGTCTAAATTGTACTAATAAAAAATGACGACTATAGACATTTAATTTTACTGTACCTTGAAGGCTAAACCTTCCTCATTAAATAATGTATCTCTAAATGCAATCTCATATTGAGCAATTTCTATTATATATGTTCCTTGTGAATGTGTCAACAAATTTTTCATTCCCTAGTCACCTGAAAGAAAATTTTCAAATAAGAAGAAATTGCCCCCGATGGTACAGCGTAATAACTGTTATGTTGATGCAAGCTTTGATAAGAAGAGTACATAGATTGGTGAACCCTTGGGGCCACTTAGGAAGGCTGCTGAGTTAACAGAGTCTGCAAGGTTAGACCTCCCTTGCATGTAATTGGAATTGGCCTTCAGGGCCCCATGTGGACTCATAAATGATACATAATGGAATACCCAAACTTTGGTCATTATGTAGTATTCAGTTCAAATAGTAAAGTATTTTTGTTCTATGTAAGGATGGTTAACAATATTATTTTTCTCCAGGAGAGGAAAGCTTCTACTCCTTCCTTGCAAAGCAAAACATTCCTGTGGACTCAATTTTTGAGAAAATAGTTTAATTGTTCTTGCTGGAGTGCATCAGCAAAGTGATGCTCTTGATGACACTGAGTGGCCCTTCATAGCTTTTGAGGGTGTGATTCCATCAGTCATCAAGTTTGATAAAAATGGAACATAAAATATAATTTGATGAGATATATGTTAAAATAGTTTTTATAGAAAAGTAAAATGTAAGTGAAATCATATATAGTACATTATATATATTCCATCCGTATATATCACAACCAATTTTTCTCCTATCACAGAGATATGTTTTTCTTAAGCATCCATTTATGGGTGCATGTACTCAGACCTAAGCAAATATTTCTCACACTTTTAGCTCAAAAGGTACTATTTGTACATAAGATAAAGGAACACGAGCCAGGATCCGCATGGAATCACTCTCCATCTGCTGCCCAGGTCTCCATCTGCTGCTCAGGTCCGGATAGAACTGTGGAACTTTCTTTATTACCTTTAGCCCTCTGCCAGCAATAGCACCTGGATATACTTTAACTTCAGTCACTAGGCTGTGTTTTAGGCAGAGGCCTGACAGGAAGGAAAAATATATTGTGCGGAAGTGCAGACCATTTCACTTTTCTTTTATGCTTGGAAGGGTGGTAACTAAAAGCTTTACTTGCTGAGAATTTGACCTCCAATATAAACATAGGATGTCCATAGTTCTTGTCCATGTAATAGCTACCCTCTGGAACAATGTCTCTTCATTATACAGGATTTACAAGATGTCACTCAGCTCTCTGCAGTTGATGGCTGAGCAATAAAATGACTCCCCAAAGGCTACTTGTAGGCTTGACTGGGGTTAGTCATGATGTCAGCCTTGGCAAGTAGAGTCAGGCCGATCTATCTCCCTTGTTTCGTTATAAGGAACCTCAGCTTTGGGAGATTTAACTTCTATTGAGATTCCTTTCAGGATACATATGCACCAAGACTTTTATTTGCCATGGGCAATTTTTTTTCTTGGTTGGATGTACCCACATATTTAAACATTTGAGGCAAGAGTCCTAAAGAGGTATATTAATGTGATTCAATATTAAGTGGGGCTTTTATATATGGGGAAACTGTTTTCCATAACTATTTATAGAATAGATGTGTGTTTGCTCATTCATACTTGTACACATGTACTATTATTAATTTGACAGTGAAGGGTAACAGTAAATTTTCTGCATAATTTTACTTTCTGAGGTGTGTATTAGTTTTCTATTTCTGCTGTTAAAAAAAGTACAAACTTCATAGCACAAAACAGCTATATATATACATATATAACTATATGTATTATATACGCATATATAGCTATATATTGTATATGTATATATAGCTATATATTATATATAGCTATAAATGTATATATTATATATACAAAAAATAGTTCTGTAGGTCAGATGCCCAGCATAAGTTTCACAAGACTAAAATCAAGGTGTTGGCAGGGCTGCATTTCCTTATGGAAGGAACAGGGGAATCCATTTCCTTGCCTTTTCCAGCTTTTAGAGACTGAGTGCATTCCCTGGATCATAGAATAGCCACTTTTCTCCATTTTCAAAATCAGCAATGGTGACTTGTGTCCTTTTCACATCCTATCGCCTCACTTACTCTCCTGCCTCCCTCTTCTCTTTTTAGGGAATCTTGTGATTACATTGAACACATCTGAATAATACAGGATAATTTCTCTTTTTTACTTCAGTTTGTCAGCAATCTTTAATTCTATCAGCAACTTTAATTCCCCTATGCTATGTAACACAATGTAGCATATTTCCAGCTCTCAGGGATGAGCATATGGGCATCTCTGGGGAGAGGGACATTTCTCTGCTTACCACAAGGTATATGAAATGTCAGAATCTTATTCAGTCTGGAAGGGTTTAGCATTAGGCTTAAGTGGTTGCTGTTGTCAGTAGTATTGTTTCTGCCATTGAAGAATGTTCTCCGTCTGTCAGTCACTGTTCTCCCTACCTGCTCCTTACAGAGGCCCCAAGGTCACTGGGCTTTATGACCTGCTTCCATGGGCAGCCACACATCCTCTACCCATGTGGGAAGCCCATCTTTGGAGCTGTTTGTGGTGGTGTCTCAGTTCCTGCCCATGGCAGAATTATGGGATGCTCTTCCCACTCTTGGAATCATCTGGTGTCCACTGTAAGGAATCCTGCAGTAGGGGCTGACCACTCCTCTTGCACTCAATGCATCAGCTTCTCTTTTCGCCTTCTATCTGATATGCAAATTTAAATACTGAATACAGTTAATCTTAAAACTCAAAGGTCAAAGCTGTGGTTGGGGAATGTCCTTCGTGGCTCATTAACCCAGGGTGGTTAGAAGAACCTGGCCTTAGAACAGTGAGGCTTAGTTACTGTTCTAGGAAGGAAAACACATGAAACAAAAATTTCCAGTCTTTCTAATATGGTTTGGATATTTGTCCCTGCAAATCTCATGTTGAATTGTGACCACAGTTGTTGAAGGTGGGACCTGAGGGTGGATTCCTCATGAATGGCTTGGTGTCTTCCCCATGGGAATGAGTGAGTTCTCACTCTGTTGGTTCACATGAAAGCTGCTTGTTAAAAGGAGCCTGGCTCCTCCTTCCCTTTCTTGCTCCCTTTCTCACTGTGGGACACGTTCAATCTCTCTTCACTTTCTGCCATGAATCAAAGCTTTTGAGGTCTCACCAGAAGCCTAGCAGATGTAGGTGCCATGCTTGTACAGCATACAGAACCATTAGCCAAATAAAGCCATTTTCTTCATAAATTACCCAGCCTCAGGTATCTCTTTATAGCAACATAAAAGAGATTAAGACATTTTCTTTCCTTTAATATCCTCCACTTTTTCTGTTCTTCCTTATTTCCCCTCTTTTCTTGTTCCTTTCTTGTCCTCAAATACTTTCTACTAGATAGAGAAGATATCCTATGGTGGATAATTTATTTCTATTGTAGTTATTCTTATGTTGATGAAACTAAGTCTCTACCTCCACATGCTACTTCTTTTTTCTAATATTTTATATATTGCAGAGAAAGTGGAAGGCATAAAAGATGCTTTGTTTCCTGCAAAAACAGACTAAAAAATAGTGTAAAAAATTATCAGGTATACACATAGAGGTGTATAGTAATATAACAATAGACAAGCAAAAGTAGACATTCTTTGTAAGCAAATTGTAATAAACCAAAGCCATAAGTGAGATAAATGAATAAAAACAAGATAGTGATGAATAAGGGTGATAATTGAAATGTCCCTATTTTAAAAAGAAAAAGAAAAAAGAAGTGCAGGAAAAGCAGAACAGAAGTCAAGGAGAGACAGAGAGACAAGGAAGGAAGGGAAAGAAAGAAAGAGAGAAAGAAAGAAAAAGAAAAAGAAAGAGAAGGAAGGAGGGATGGAGAGAGAGAGAAGGAAGGAAAGAAAAAAGGAGAGAAAGAGGAAATATGAAAGGAGAAAAGGCAAAAGGAAAGTAGAAAGACCTAAAATGAAATGCTATTTTTATAAGAATATGGTTGTCTTTGAGAGGGACAAGTTTTTTGTTTTTTGTTTTTTTTTTTTTTATGATGAAATAAACTTGTACCATCAAATATTACTGACCTGACAACACTTTAGAATAAACTTAATGATATCAAACAGGAAACTGATGCTCTAAGGAAAGGTGGTGGCATCCGTGTGAAATTGATTAGTGCATTATTTAATGCATAGCCCAGGAATTACTACACCGCACAGCACAAGAAAATTCATTGTGGAGTCACTGCAGTATATATAAATTTAAAGTTGAGCAGAGATTCGATTTTGAGATACCAAAGATGTTTTAGTAGTGATTTGCTTTAGTAGTGTTGCCCTAGGATACTATTTTTTAAATATGATAATTACCCTGCAAAATGTATAGCTATGACCAATTTATTTTTTCTTATCTTGCCTTTTTCTTTTCTTACTGAACTGTAATTGTTTTTGCAGTGGTTCATGTTGAAATATTGTATGCTACAGAATAAAAAATATTTTGATGTTTTTATTACTTCTCTGATACCAAAGAAACATAGTGACCTACCTTTCTATTTCTTTGATACTTGCAAACTTCTAGAATTTCATCTTTTTTACAATGGCATTTAAAAAATCAGTGCCTTGTTCTCTGAAAATTCTGTTAGTTTACATATGATGATGCTTACAATAAGAAAAAATAGTTGAAGGCATTTAATGTTTTTATTTTATTGTGTATTTATTAAAAATACAGGCTGAGCACCCCCAATTTGAAAATATGCAATCTGAAATGCTCCAAAATCTGAAAGTTTTGAGCACCAACATAACACAAGTGAAAAATTCTACACTTGTCCTCATGTACACAATTATTAATTTTGTTTCTTATAAAAATTATTTGAAAATATTTTATGAAATTACCTTCAGTCTGTGTGTGTGTGTGTAAAAAAAAAAAAAAAAAAAAAACAACAAATATTCCTAAATCCAAAGCATTCGAAAATCCAAAACATTTCTGCTCCCAAGCATTTCAAATAAGAAATAGCCAAACTAATACATTTTGTAGTTTGTGATTGTAGGCCATAACAAATAATATCTCTCAATTAAAACAAAAAATATAATAGCTAAAGTTTCCATTGTTTTGCTTTCTTGACAGAACAGCAGTTTATCCTTTTCATTGCTGTGTACCCAAACCTCCTAGACGATTATGTGGCACATAATACACTCACAGAATATTTGTTAAATGTATGAATATATAATATTTCGCAATGTCTCCAACTTAATATGTCACTGGCATATATTTCTCTTTATTTAAGTGTAAAACTCATGAGGAAAAAAATGAGGAGTTCGTGTCTCACTTACATGACTAGATTCACTCTCAAACTTACTTAGTTTTATTGTAAACAAGTTCATTTGTAAATCCTTGAAAATTACTGATTGTAGAATGTTATAATGCAACCTCTGAAATCACGAAGGGAAAAAGCATTCCACATTTGTATGTGCTTCTGAACAGATGATTGTTCTACAGGAAAAATCAACCCTTGGAGCCACCCTTTAGCAAGGAAGATTTTTTGTATAGGCATCCAGGAATGATGATTTTTTATATCTAGGAAATCTAATGTGTTGCCAGCACTCTTTGGGAAAATCTATCTCGTAGTCTAAGACAAAAAAGCCCTCTAGTTCTGTCAACTAAAAAAGGATTTTCTGTCTATTTCATTTATTAATTCTCATGATCCAAGAATGTAATGATGAATAAGGCACAGTTCTTGATCTCAAGGAGGGGAACACATAATGGAGAACAGAGAGAAAAACTCAACTTTAGGGCCACATTCAGCATGTATATTGATCTAGAATGGTTATAAAGAAAAAAATTTGAGGAATATTGAGGAAAGGCACCAAGATTCCATGAAAGTGGATTTCCTGGGCCAGCAAACAATGCATCAAATGTGTTTTCACACTTCAAAGTTGAGACATAATGCTGTATCTCCAAAATCAAATGCTACATATATATATCTGAACACTAAAAAAAATTTCAGTTTTCCTAGCTTCCATCATGATGTCCTATTATTCAGGGTTATTGGAAATGAGGAGAGATAACAAAATACTGTAGATTACTTTTTCTTTGTGTTTTATTGCTCCAATAAGTCAATTAAAGTAAGATTTAAAGTAATTAAACCAATTACTCTTATCACCATCAAACAAATGGGTTTTCTGTGTATTTTTTTAATCTGAAGAGCTATGCTATTAAGAATAATTTTTTTTCCCCCCAGACAGGGTCATGCTCTGTTACCCAGGCTGGAGCACAGTGGTGAGATAACGGCTCACGGCAGCCTGGACCTCCTAGTCTTAAGGTATTCTCCCAACTCAGGCTCCGGGTGTTATAAGTTTATACCACCATGCCCGGCTAAATTTTGTAATTTTTCTAGGGATAGGGCCTCACCATGTTGTCCAGTCTGGTTTCAAACTCCTGGACTCAAGCATTCCACCCACTGTATACTCCCAAAGTGCTGAGATTACAGGCATGAGTTGGACTTCTAGAAATTAATTTTCTAAAGCTACATTTTCCTTCTTATTCCTGTCACCTTCTACCCTAAAACATTTCTATTTTCTACACACCCTTTTATTGTCTGCTTTCCATTAGAGCTGCCGTGTACATATACTCCCTTTCTGACATCTGTAACCCAATTTTCCCACGCACCTTCTTTGTCGCACCGTAATTTGTTTTGACATACATTGACATACAATTCTTTGTCACTCATACTGTCTTGTAGCTACAAGTTATCTTTTTAAAGAGTCTCTTAACAATTCATTTGTTCTATGTATTCTTTCTCTGCTACTACATATATATCCTCACTTATCATCAGCCTCTTTTTCAGGTTAATGTGTAAATCAGCAAGGTCAAATAGGATCACATAAAAACAAAGGCAGTAGTGCCAATATACCATGTACCACTGCACAGCTATATCCCCAACTAGTGACCTAGAAAAACTCATCTTAACTTCTTACGGCACTGAGAAAACACACAATGAATTGCAACATCGACTGTTTCTTACGTGAGTACACACACATATAAACCCACACGACATACAGAAAGGTGTGCACACCACTCCGCCTCCCACCCACACACACATACCTCTCAATGCTGCTTAGTTCCATTGTTCTAAGTTCAAACTGTCTCAGTGACTTGGTAGTATTGAAAGTATAGAGGACAGACTGCATGGTGATACATAGCACGTGGAAGGGAATCCTATTAGTCTGAGAGTCAAACACCCTTGGGGAAAAGATGAATGAACGTATTGTCTGTATTACAGTGGAATCAAGGGCTAAGAAGACATGGAATGGGAACTGCCTATGCACATATTTTATATTGCTGATTATGTTAAAAAGACAAGAAGTTGTCATCAAATGTTATCCAGAAGTTTTCTTATTCAAGGGAGATTACATGATTTTTTTTTTAACAGGCAAAATATCACAGTGCAAACTCTAATTTACAACAATGTAACTCTTATTTGCACACTTGAACGTAAATTTTAAAACAATATTGTAATTGATTATTTTTCATTGGGGAATATGGTACTTTTTAACATGTTTCCTTACACATGAAATATTCAGTGGAAAACACCTATTTTATCAAATTCTACAAGGGTCATGGAATTAGCTCTATAAGAACGTGAGACATTCATTTGGGGTTACTCTTTCACCAGACCACTGGACTACAAGCAAAACTAGATAAGTCTAAAAGGAAAAAAAAGTTATTAGAATTAGATTAATACAAATTGAATGTAAATTTTTCCTTTCTAGGTGACACTTGAAAGAGCTGAGCAAGAACTTAAAATTTATTTCTAATTAAAAAAAATTTTAAGTAATGTCTTATCAAGAAGTAAGCTACACATTAAATACAGATTACAGAAAACATTTGGTATAGTTTTAAAAAAAAACACTTCACAATAAAACTAAGCAGATTTTTTGTCTTAGTCCTGAATATACATTACACCATTTCTCATCTGTTTTTTCAGGGTAATTGGAATTTTTAGTTCACCTTGCATTCATACAAGTGCAAAAGTCCCTTTTCTATGTAGGATTATGTAGGATTTTTGTTGTCCCATGTGCTGAAGGGATAACATGCATTATTTTATTGTGAAAAGGTACTGTACATAATAATAACAAAGTTACTGTATATAACTGGAATTTTCATTGTTTTAAAATATTTGATATATAGGGCACTATACTTGTATTTCAGTGTCCCTGAGTCTTAAGAGTTTCCCTATTTTGAAATTTTCCTTATTTACTTGAAATATCTTCTGACTTTTGAATATTACATGGTCATTTCTACATACAAACATATTTTTTCCACAAATGATAATAACACTTTTAAAAACTAGTCTTTTTTTTAATTTTAAGCTGGTTCCCTTCCCCCTTTATTTATCTTTCTTCAAGATAAGTAAAGCTAGAAAGAAACTTTATGTATCTTAGCAGCAGTCCATTTATTTAAACATACTCTGCTTAGGTAACTTTAACTTTTTCCACCGTTGTAATATCACTCTGCAGATTTCACTTTCAGCTTCCTCTGCAAACACTTTGTTTCAGGTGAATACATATATCTGTTTCCACTTTTCTGTCCTCTCTAGTGAGACAATTCAATATATTTCCTGCTTTCACTGTTGTGCTTTTCTCTCATATTTTTTCCTCATTAAGCCTGAGTTTGCCTTTGTAGAATGCATGTCCCACTTTTCTTCTCATATTGTAGTATTTGTGAACTCAGGTGTGTTTTATCCTTGCTATATACATAAACATGAGGATTTATTTTCTCCTCAAGAAGCTGCTTAATTCCATGGTACATCTTATACTCAACTATGTTTTGGAACCAAGGAGATATGGTACATGGGATATGCAGGAAGCCACCTGACTGTTTTAAAAATCAGTTTTCTCCTTTTCTTCTAACCTCTGGGGATGACATCGTACTGAAAGACTGCACTACTTTTTCCAGGTCTTGATAGTCTTTGACCACACTGGAATCACCCTTCAGCTCCTCTTCTTGCTCACTTATATTGTCACCACTCTCTTGATCAGAGTCTTTTTCATGACTTTTGCACAGATTGTATTACTTTTGAGCTGTCTATGACGTAGAAAAATATAGTTTGAAGATACTGAAAGCCCTGGAAGTCTCCATGAGAAAATATCATGGGAAAATGTTTTATAACTTGTGCACTTAAATTGATACCAGAAAAAAGTATCAATTTCAGGAGGCATAGAGTGTGTAAAGAAGGTATCCCATGGAGTCCTCTCCAGAGTCCATTGCAGGCATCTCGGCTCTCTGAAAACACTGACAGTTGTCGTAGCCTTGGTGTATGTAACCTGTATGTTACCACTGCTCCTCCTTCTAGCAACAACCCATCCATCTGTTTTGAAAGCCCCCAGCTAACCTGGGGTTCCAGTACCAGAGTGTCCAGTACTAGTTCTGTCCTAACATAAAATGAAGGTGAGCTGCACGTAGATATTTACAGTGGGTCTTTTACAGGATATCTGTTTTACCTGGAGGTTAGAGAGAGCCTAATGCCTACTTGTCTGGCGCATAAGCAGGGGGTTCTTTTTTTGGAAGCTTATTTATACTGGCAGGTGCCCTTGTGGCTCTTGTCTGACCTATGTCCAGTTTATGTCTGCCTGGCCATTACTCTGGTGCTGGGAGCCTGACCCTGTGTCTCCTCCCCAACACACCCCTTAGCCACATTTCTGGGGAAAACCTGGCCTGGAGTCAATCCTAGTTCTTCAAATGGAAGTCACAGATTCAGTATATCACTACAATAGAAAACTAGTTCAAAGACTTTTTCTTACAGTTCCTGGGCAGGGTGGGCTTAATGTCAGGAGGTCAATCTTCCATTTCTGGATCAGGTGAGGCAGGAATGGATTCAGAGAGTCAGGCAGAAAGAGAAAAATATCACATGGCGACTAGCAGTGTGTGTTGGAAAACTAGGACCCTGGTCTGCTAAGTTAGAAAGTTGCCTTTAAGTTCTTATCCATGGCCAGCTGCTTAAGTCATTTGGGTGTGATGTAGAAATGAAAACTGTGACAAGGATGACTGAGCCCTGCTTTTGGTATGAGAAAGTTAAACTCGTATTCAAAATAAATGTCAAGGAAACATAAAATGAGAATTCACTATATCATCAAATACATTATATGTATTTTTATATATAATATGTATTTTAATATATATTTGTAGATATTACATATATATTTTGGATTGTATCTTAAATATTTTTAATTTTTTAAAACGTTTTTATTTCTATAGGTCTTTGGAGAACAGGAGGTATTTGGCTACATGAATAAGTTCCTTAGTGGTGATTTGTGAGGTTTTGGTGCATCCATTACCTGAAACTCTTTTTTTATATTGGCACACAATAATTGTACACATTTTTGTGATATAATGTGGTGTTTTCATAGCATATACATTGTAGGATGATCAAATCGTGGTAATTAACATGTCCATCATCTTAAACAACTATTTTTGCTTTATTTTGAGAATATTCAAAAACCTCTTTTCTAGCTATTTGAAATATACAATGCATTTTTGTTAGCTATCATTGCCTTATGCAATAAAGTACCAAAACGTATTCTTGTCTTCAACTATACCATTGTACTCATTGACCAACCTTTCCCTGTCTCCCACTTCTTCCTATCCTCCTCCATCTCTGGTAACCACTATTCTAGTCTCAAATTCTTTGGGATCATTTCTTTAAGAGTCCACACATAAGTGAGATCACATGATATTTGTCTTTGTGTCTGGCTTCTTTCACTTAATAAAGGCTCCAGGCACATCTGTGTTGTTGAAAAATGACAGAATTTGATTCTTTTTTATAGTCAAATAGTATTCCATTGTATATATGTACCACATTTTCTTTATCCATTGATCCACTGATGGGCATTTAGGTTGATTTTATATTTTGGCTACTGTGATTAGTACTACAGTGAACATGGGAGTCCAGCTATCTCTCTGAAATACTGATCTTATTTTCTTTAAATATATGCCCAGTGGTGGGATGGCTGGGTCATATGGTAGAACTATTTTTATTTTTCTGAAAAGTCTCATACTCTTTTCCATAATGTCTGTACTAATTTACAATCCCACCAACAGTTCCCCTTTCCCTGTACCCTCACCAGCATTTTTTTATTGTTTTGTCTTTTCAATAGTGGCTATTCTAATGTGGGATATCTCATTTTGGTTTTGATTTGCATTTCCCTGATTGTTAGTGATAGTAATATTAAGCATTTTTATAAAAAATATACCTGTTGGCCATTTGTATGTCTTATGCTTAGTTTTTTTATAAAAGAAGAAAAATCAGGCCGGGCGCGGTGGCTCAAGCCTGTAATCCCAGCACTTTGGGAGGCCGAGACGGGCGGATCACGAGGTCAGGAGATCGAGACCATCCTGGCTAACACGGTGAAACCCCGTCTCTACTAAAAAATAAAAAAAAAAATTAGCTGGGCGAGGTGGCGGGCGCCTGTAGTCCCAGCTACTCGGGAGGCTGAGGCAGGAGAATGGCGTGAACCCGGGAGGCGGAGCTTGCAGTGAGCTGAGATCCGGCCACTGCACTCCAGCCCGGGCGACAGAGCGAGACTCCGTCTCAAAAAAAAAAAAAAAAAAGAAAAATCAAATACATTGTTGAAAGGCATGGGTATATACAAGATAGGGAAGTTAGAACTGAGATCTCTTAAAAAGCTGAGGCCTTAAGATGGCCCCATGTTGATCATATATAGTGGTTTTCCAGAGCAGGAACCAGTTTCTGCCTATTATCAAAACATAATTGTCCCTGTTTATGAAATAAGTAATATTGTCGCTCATTTGATTGGGGGATAGAAAAGCTGTACTCACTGGTCCAGAGAAGCTGCAAGTAATTAGCCCTCTTCCTGGGATTCAGAGAAGGAAAAAAAAATTGCCCAAGAAACCAGAACCAAAGTCGGCAGGTTTGAAGTGCACTTCCCTCCTCAGAACTTTAGAAGCAGCAATGCATTTCCAAACTCAGAAACACTTATAGAACAGAGAGCACCAGAGGCTGCCACAGAAGAGGAAATTATTGTTAAAAATGACACACAATAAAAACAGTTTTTACATAAGATAATGAAGCACATGAAGAAGATGAAGCTGATCCAGACCAAAAAAGGCATAAAAATTACAATCTAAAAATGTGAGATTATTGAATATTCTGCACAGACTATGGCTTTGCTAATTACCTCTCTCTCGATTCTTTCTTCTCTTTCCTTGAATGAAAATCTCTCTCTCTGTCACACACACACACACACACACACAAACACACTCACTCTCACTGAGTTAGTTGGGAAAATGTCTGCTTGTCATGTGATGAAGGTTTTGAGCAAGCCTGATTTGTGCATCTTCTATATCACTTCTTTGAAAGGAATTTGCTTATTCTGCAACACCTTCTTGTCTCTTCCCATAAGCCTGAACAAAGACATGGCATTGAGGAGTCAGCATGGATCCTGCCAGACATGCTAACAAGAGCAGCATCCTAGTGAATGGCAAAATACCAGGAGGAAACAAACTATGTCCTTAACAACCTTGTAGAGTGAGCTGCCTACTGTCTTTGTCTGTCTTATTATGTGAGCAAGAAATGCAGTCCGATATTATCCGAAAAACTCTTATCTTAACCAATACCAATATTCTGATTTTTCAAAAAATATTGTAATGGGAGAGACTCCTGGCCAAACCCAGGAATTCTAATAAGAGAGACTCCTGGCAGACCCCAGGCAGTCTAATGATAGAGACCCTTGGGTGACCCCAAGCTTTCAAATGGGACAGACTCCTTCCTGCTGACTCCAGGCAGTATAATGACAGAGACACCTGAGCAACCCCAGGCATTCTGAGGGGAAAGACTCCTGCCCGACCCCAGACAGTCAAATGATAGAGACACCCGAGCGACCCCATGCATTCTAATGGGAGAGACTTTCACCCGACCCTAGGCAGTCTAATGGTAGAGACACCTGGGTAACCCTAAGCTTTCTAATGGGAGAGACTCCCACCCGACCACCAGCAGTCTAATAATAGAGACATCTAATTTTCACTAATCATTGAAACACCAAATAGCAACAAACAAATGTAATTTCAAAATAAGAAAGTCCGTTTTACTGTTCACTAATTAGAAAATAGAAGGGACATGATTTCTTTGGGGCATCACTGGGTACGAAACATCTAAACCAGGAAAGGACAATGTCATGGTCTGTGAACAGATTCACCAGTGCCTCTTGTCCTGTGGACATTTCAGTACAGTAACCTGTATTTTCATTACCATTTGCTAGGTAAGAAGGTAACAAGAAATCAGAAAGAACCAGAAGAGAAGAAGAGACCCAAGCATCCAGGTATGCATCCTGAATATCTGTTTTTCGATTGTTTTAAAGTATTTCAATTTGGTAAAATAAGTTAGTTAATACTGAATGAGTAAAAACTTAAGGCATGCGTAGTTTGTCATATCACTGATTTACTTAGTTTTCCTCATTTTGAAATACTTTAGTGACTGGAAAATTTCATTTTTAGAGGAAGTGAGGCAAATGCCAGGAAATGTATAATCATTTGTATTAATTGAACACCCCCTTCCATTAATGTAGTTTTTGTGGAACCATAAAAACAACCATCACACAATTAAAATATTTTTCTGGCAATTTCATGTTAATCCTGAGGTGTTAAATTATAATAACTATTTAATTTGCAACATAGAAACTGGAGAAGAAAGAGTCTAGTGGCTCAGACCTGATTATTCATTATCAGCTTAGATAATGCCAAATTCTAACTACTATTTGAGTTACATGGTGACCTCTCATGATTAGAACAACACAATAGCAAAGATATATTTGCTCATTTTTTATTAAAATATGAAATTAATTTGTGATCTTTTCTCCCATTTTAAAATGTATTATCATTTTAATTCTTGATCTTTCTTTGAAGCCCTACTACCACGTGTAAGTCAAAACCATCAAATTTAATTATGCTTGCGTTAGTCTTTTCTCTCATTGCTATAAAGAAATCTCTGAGACTGGGTAATTTATAAAGAAAAGAGGTTCAGTTGACTCATCGTTCTGCAGGCTATACAGGAAGCATGATTCTGTCATCTGCTTAACGTCTGGAGAGGCCTCAGGAAGCTTACAATCATGGCTTAAGGCAAAGGGGAGTGAGGCATCTCATATGGCAGAGCAGGAGCAAGTGAGAGAGAGGCTGGAGGTTCTACACACTTTTGAACAACCAAATAACATGAGCACTCACTCACTCACTAGCATGAGAAATGCACCGAGAGGATAGTGGTAAACCATTTATGAAGGAACCACCCCTGTGATCCAATCACCTACCTCCAAACCCCACATCCAACATTGGGGATAACAATTGTACATGAGATTTGGACAGAGACACAGATACAAACCATATTAATGTGTTTTCTGTTATTCAAATAATACAGAAATGTTTGGAGTAGCTTTTGGTTTCTGGACCTCTTGTGTTCCTTCAACTCCTTCTTTTGACTTTTCCTTATACTCCTCCCTTAGAACAAGGAGAATGGGGGGGCTGTGTTATCTTTATTTCTCTTCAACAAATCACAGTATCATATCTTAGCAACTGTTGGAAAAATATTCACTGCTTTTGACCCTTATGTGACCTACTTTATAGATTGTTTCAACATTTAATAATCCCCTTAGATTCAAGTTTGACAGTGTTAGAGTCAATGTGAATAATTTATATTCTCTCTACATGTGAAAAGTGTTGGAGGCATTATGACTGGTAAATAAAAAAATAAAAACCAAGATGCTGTAGCATTTGAAGAAAGTTCAGAACTTTTAAGTAAGAAAGTACCATGTGTACATATTATGTGTATATGTGTGTGGTAAAAGTTAAAAAAAAGGGCAAAGGAAAAGGACAGGGTGATGGATTTATAGGTTTGAATTTCTCATATTAAATGATTCTCAGGGTGAATAAACATTTTTAGACTTTAAACTTCTAGAGTAATACATTCAATGCTTATATTATCTCAAGTATTTATCCCTTAATTCTGAAAATACTGATTAAATAGTTTTACTGTATTGCAGATCCTGCAATAGGTAACAGAGATGTAAACATCTTCAAATAACGTAAGGCTTAATGGAAGTAGCTTGGTAAATTAATCAAAAAGTGGCACAATACTATTTATATGTATTGTGTGGATCTGGAATTCTATAGAAAGAATAACAAAAGAGAATGTTTTTTGCTAACCTGGTCTTAGGCCATGAAGGACTTCATTGAAGAGGACTTTGAGATTTAGACCAAGATTAGTAGGAAACAAAGACAGAAGGACAAAGGCTTATTGATAAAACTTTATTAGGAAGTGCAACCTCTAGGAAAGAGAAGTGAAGTGAAAGGAGATGGAAGCAGGAAACAACTAATAAAAGTTGACCACATCTTCCTGTTAAGCTATTTTCACAAAGGTCTTGTGCGTGAACTAAGGAGCACGGGGAGGAGAAAGGTAGATGCTTTTCTACTGACTCTCATCTTCCATTGGTTAAAATTTGCCACAATGAGTAATAATTCCCCATTATCCTGAAAAGCTATTATGTCTTGCTATTTCTCATGCACAGTGAGAAAGATGACCCAGGTCCAGAAGCAAGAAGTGGCAGGAGCATTTATATGAGGTAAGATTTTGTAGGGTATGCATACAAGAGATGGATCAGGAGTAGTGGCCACAGAGATCCCTCAGCTGGTAGCAGTGGCTATGGCAGCAGCAGTAGCATGGAGTCAGACAAGTTTATGCTAGGGCATGTCAGATGAGAAAAGAAGGTAAGTGTGAAGATCTAGTATGATCCAAAATTAATCTTGTTTATGCTGTGTGGAGTTAATCTTGAAAAATAACTAGGTGTGCACCACACTGACAAGGGGAAATGTGCATGCAACCAGAGGGAGCAACATGAGAAAAGACATGATTAGGCGTACCTATGATTATATTACTATTGAATCCATCCTGCTTCTCCACTGATGCAGCCACAATCCTGGCCTAGGTCTTTTAATCAACAGCCTTTTAAAAACCATCTTTTAATTAATCTTCCCACATTTAAGTTTTCCCATTCCCATAGATCTATTTTTTAATCATCCAACGCAAATCTGGATGTGCCTTTCAAAGCTTCAAACACTTATATGAATTTTCTTTCAATTAGGATAAAATTTCCAGTACTCAAAATGGCCTACCAGGATTTTTTTAGCATGAACCTACATTTCCTCATAGCCCCAATTTTGATGGTTCTCTTTTTCTCTCATGTGCCAAGATCTTTCCCATCACTATATCCTCAGTGACTAACAGAGTGTCTAACATATATCTATGCAAATAATTATGACGTAACTAAACTCCACATTGGCCCTTGGAAGCTCCATTGAGCAGGAGAGACAGATTTATTGATATTAAAATAAGTCCTACATAACATTTTATGGAAACTTTTTTATTTTGTATACTTGGAGAAGGGAAAAGCATTAGAAAATATTTAGAGCATTAGCCTCTGAATGAGAAAGAGGAGTAGACATCGAGTTACAGATAAAATGCATTATAGAAGAAAGTACAGTCACAGTATTGAACTTGTGAAACTTTGTGACATGATCAGAAGAAGGAAAGTAATGTTGTGCTACTGGCACATAGAGGGTTTGTGTGGGAAATGCCAGAGATGAAACTGTGTGTGTGTGTGTGTGTGGCGGGGGGGGGCTTCATTTTAGCATCTTTAACTGTTTGAAGTCTATGATTTATGTATTTACATAAAAGCATATAGTTTCTTGAAAAACTCTTCACTCAGTGAGTCATGTTATTCTTATAATGCAGGGACTTACTATAGAATGTTTTAATTATAAATCCCATTCTACCATAATAAATATTACTGTAACATATTTACCTCCTTGTGTTAAAAATTTCAGGTCACATGATTTCTTGTCAAATCCAATTATTGGCCTACAGTTATATAAAGTCAAAGTTATTGTCTTTTATTTTCCTGTGATTTTTTCCTCATTAAAATATTTAATATACTCCCTATTACTCTTTCTACATCAAAACAACTATTCTCTGTGATATTTCCTTCTACAGTTTTGTTAGGCCTTGTGAATCAGTCAGTGAATCTCTTGCCAAACATGCGGCTCTAGAGATGTCGTGGGTTTAACATTTTCCTTTTTTATAGCTTTGTTGTTGTCGTTGTTCTGGGATCAGGAGTAATGACCTGAAAGAAGAGAACCTGTTCTTTGACACACTTTATAAATACGCATTCCTCCCGGCTCTACTATCCTTTTTATCCAAAAGTATGAACTTCAATAAAATTAAGATATATTGATGATTTTTAAAAAGGGCCTTATTTCCATGTAATTTCTACTATTCAATATAAAACACATTTATTTTATTTCAATTCATGGATAATACCCAGGACTCAAAGTGACTAGAAATATGTAACAGGCTTTCCTAGTTAATAACATATTGGACATGAGCAAACAATGAAGAAAAGTAATAATTATGTAACAGTAATAACAACAGTGAACTATTTTACAAACACTTTTCTAGCACCTTGTAAAAATTATTTCAAATATTCAAAGCTGCCTATGATGTTGATGATATAATATATTCCGTTTAAATTAGTTAACATAAGGAGACTTTTAGGAGAAAAAAACAAGTACATTTTTATGGTCAAATTATGGAACCCTACTTAGCAAGTACATGAACGTAAATTGCCAGAGCTTATATGTTTATTTATCTCTACCTATAAGTAGAATCTCAGTAATCATTCCCAACAGCAAATTGTTCTGGTTGATCTCAGCATCCAAAAATATTTTTAAACATGTATTTGAAAAAATAATCACAGAAGAGGAGTCTCTGGGTGCAGGTGTGGTGATATTAACAACTCACATTTACACAGCTGCTGTATGCATGTGATCAGTCACTCCTATGGTGTGAATATAAACAGGAGATGGGAAAAATTATGTATGCATATTAATGCTTTGGCAAATTTTGGAATCCAGATATAATCTTTTCTGGGACTTTCAGTTATTTATATTTTTTATATCTTTGAGGATTGAGGAAGTCAAATAGGAGACTAGAGGTGTAATTTGTTTACATATAATAATAGAATCATTATTTCTGGAAATTTAAACTAAATGTTCAATTTCTACAAAATGTTTCGATTTTTTAAATTAATTTTTGAAAGTCACAAAGTAAACTTTTAAAATGTATGGTCACTGTAGTGACATTTGAAATATCTGGTTTCAATTCACAATACAAAAGCAATAATGTGATATTTATAAAATATTTTGCATTCTCAGTTGTGTTTGCTAATTACTTTTGTTATTTTTCCCTCAAAACAAATTAATGAGAAAAAAAAATATTATTTTTCCCCTTGAGGAAAAACTAAGATAAAATGAAGTCGATAAACGATGTGCCTAGCATTACTCTATAGTGCAGTGACACTCGCAGAACTAGAACTCAGACTGCTTATCTTCCAACTGCATGCCCTCTCTGGTAGTCCTTATTTTGGACTAAGTAACAATCTTTACTCTGGATTCTTTCAGATATGCCGGATGGAATATTTAAACCAACCAGGCCTCCTAGGCTATCCTAGGAAAATGTCCTATCTTCTCTCTTCCATTAATTTACATATTTTTAAAAAGAGAGACATACAAGTTAAATGGAAGCTATTTTAGTGAATTCGTGTGTTCATTTTTTAAGAAAAACTATTTCTGAAATAACTCATAAGATCATAATGTATTTGTACAGTTCTATATATAGAGCCTATGAAATAATTTTGTCTATTTTTAACCTTGAATTATTACATTGCTACCAAATTTGAACATTAGATCTCCTGATAGTGTTTTGTGCAAAAAAAAAAGTCAATTCAATCTTTCAGTTTCTTAGCAGCCATTAAAAGTATTAGTTAATAACTGATACCTATGTAAATTTATACCAATGACACAATATTTTCAAATATTTCCAAAAATAAAGATAAATGTAACCATTAGAATAAATGTAAAGTTATAAAGCAATGTTTCTCATATCATTGAGAATGAATAAATGCTTATTTAATTGTTATTCAGTCACTCAAAATTAAAATGTAAATATGAATGGGAAAATATAGTTTATTAAGCAACTATGATTTGTAGTGATTGGTAGAGGAGCAGAAACATCATTGAAGCAATCACCATGCCTGCTTTATTCACTGCTATCTTCCTTGGATTTCTTTTAATGTATAACCCTCCAAAAATATAATTTTTCAGTAAATGAACAAATATGGATAATATATTGACATTAAACCATTAAACCTCTTTTTAAATTTTTATTTCCTTTATGTTTCTTACTCTAATATAAACTCATATTTCAGAACTTCAGTTTATTTTTTTCTTCTATTCTCAAAAGTTGTTTTATCTAGTCAATTCAAGATATAATACATAAGTATCAATACATTGTACAATAAATAAGAAAATTTATTAGTCTGCTTAACAGTCATTTCATTATTGTCCCTACCTTATTTATTTAATTGCCAAATTGATTAATTTTTTGTTGTTGTTGCTATGACACTGGTAGAGATTGAAACTACTACTACTGCTCAGGATCCCCACCCCTAGTTTTATTAAGGTATAAATAACAACTAAAAATGTGTATGTTTAAAAGGTAAAATGTGATACTTTTATACATATATATGTATGTGTATAGTGAAATGATTACTATAATTGAGTGTATTAACATATTAATCACCTCACCTCATGTAGTTACCTTTTTTGTTATTTCCTTTTATGATTGGTGAGAATATTTATGATTTACACTTTTAGTCCATTTCTAGTATGCAATTAGTAATATTAACTATATTCACAGCACTTGTATTAGTCCGTTCTCATGCTGCCATGAAGAAATACCCAAGACTGGGTAATTTATAAAGAAAAGAGGTTTAATTGACTCTCAGTTCTGCATGGCTGGAGAGGCCTCAGGAAACTTAACAATCATAATAGAAGGCACCTCTTCACAGAGTGACAGGAAAGAGAATGAGTGTAAGCAGGGAAAATGCCAGACTCTTATAAAACCATCAGATCTCACGAGACTTACTCAGTATCATAAGAACAGCATGAAGGAAAATGTCCCCATGATCCTGTTACCTCCACCTGATCCCACCCTTGACACGTGGAGATTATTATAATCCAAGACAATATTTGGATGGGGGCACAGACCCAAACCATATTATTCCACTACTGGCCTTTTGCAAATCTTATGTCCTCACGTTTCAAAACATAATCATGCCCTTCTAACAGTCCCTCAAATTCTTAACTCATTCCAGCATTAACCCAAAAGTCCAAGTCCAAAGTCTTATCTTAGACAAGGGAAGTCCCTTCTGCCTATGAGCCTGTAAAAGCAAAAGCAAGTTAGTTACTTCCTAGATACAATGGGGGTGTAGGCATTGGGTAAATACACCCATTCCAAATGGGAAAAAATGGACAAAACAAAGGAGCTACAGGCCCCATGCAAGTCCAAAATCCAATAGGACAGTCATTAAACCTTAAAGTTTCAAAATGATCTCCTTTAACTCCATGTCTCACATCCAGGTCACACTGATGCAAGAGATAGACTTCCAACGCCTTGGGCAGCTCCACCTCTGTGACTGCGCAGGGTACAGACACCCTCCTGACTGCTTTTGCTGTGGCTTTTTAGAGTACAGCTCCCCTCCAGCTGCTTTCACAGCTAGTGTGATGTCTGTGGCTTTTCCAGGTGCATGGTGCAAGCTGTTGATGAATCAACCATTCTGAGTTCTGGAGGACAGTGTCCCTTTTCTCACAGCTCCACTAGGCAGTGCCCCAGCAAGGACTCTGTGTAGGGGCTCTGACCATTTCCCTTCTACACTGACCTAGCAGAGGTTCTCCATAAGGGCTCCACCCCTGCAGTAACTTCTGCCTGGACATTCAGGCAATTCCATAAATACTCTACAATCTAGGCAGAGGTTCCTAAACCTCAATTCTTGACTTCTGTGCATCTACAAGTCCAAAACCACGTGTGAGCTGCCAAGACTTGGGACTTACACCCTCTGAAGCCGTAGCCCAAGCTGTACCTTAGTCCCTTTTAGCCACAGCTGTAGTGACTGGAATGCAGGGCACCAAGTCCTGAGGCTACATACAGCAGGGGGTTCCTGGGCCTGCCCCACTAAACCATTTTTCCCTCCTAAGCCTCTGGACCTTGATGGGAGAGACTGCCTTGAAGGTCTCTGACATGCCCTGGAAGCATTTTCCTTGTTGTCTTGATAATTAATATTTGGCTCCTTGTCACTTCTGCAAATTTCTGCAGCTGTCTTGAATTTATCCACAGAAAATGAGTTTTTCTTTTCTATTGCATTATCAGGCTCCAAATTTTTCAAACTTTTATTCTCTTCTAACTCTTGAACACTTTGCTGCTTAGAAATTTCTTCTGCCAGATACCATAAATCATCTCTCTCAAGGTTAAAGTTCCACAGATCTCTAGAGCAAGGGAAATACTGCTAGTATTTTTCTAAAGCATAGCAAGTTTGACCTATATTCCAGTTTGCAACAAATCCCTCATCTCCATCTGATGGACTTCATTGTTCATATCAATATCAGCATTTTGATCAAAGCCATTCAGCAGGTCTCTAGGAAGTTCCAAACTTTTCCACATCATCCTGTCTTCTTCTGAGCCCTCCAAACTGTTCCAACCTCTGCCTGTTACCCAGTTCCAAAGTTACGTCCACATTTTTGGGTGCCTTTATAGCAACACCCCACTCTTGGTACCAATTTACTATGTTAGTCTGTTTCCATACTACAATGAAGAAATACCCGAGACTGAGTAATTTATTAAAAAAAGAAGAAGTGGTTTAATTGACTCACAAGTTTGCATTGCTTGGGAGGCCTCAGGGAACTTACAAATATGGCAGAAGGCATCTCTTCACAGGGCAATGGGAAAGAGAATGAGTGCAAGCAGGGGAAATTCCAGATGCTTATAAAACTAGAAGATCTCAGGAAATGTACTCACTATCATGAGAACAGCATGGAGAAACTGTCGCCATCATTTGAGTACTTCCACCTGGCCCCACCCTTGACACATGGGGATTATTACAATTCAAGGTGAGATTTGCATGGGGACACAGAGTCAAACCATATCAATGCTATACATTAGATTTCCAAAATGTACTCATCTTGTATAAATGAAAGTTTCTATTCTTTAATCAGTATCTTCCTATTTCCTTCTAGCCTCTGGTAAAAACAATTATATGCTCTGCTTCTATGAGTTTAACATTTTTAGATTCTGCTTATAAGTGAGATCCTGTAGTATTTGTATTTCTGTGTCTCGTATATTTCACTTAACATAATGTCCTCCAAATTCATCCATGTTGTTACAAATGACAGAATTTCCTTCTTTATGAAAGCTGAATAATTTTCCATTCTCTCTCTTGTGATGAATATACAAATACATTACTTTAGCCATTTATTCCTCAATGACCATTTATTTTTATTTCATTACTTGGTCATTGTGAATAATGCTACAATAAACATAGGAGAGTGGACATATTTTCAGCATAGTAATTTCATTGCCTTTGAATACATAACCAGAAGTGAAATTGCTAAGTCATACAGTAGTTCTATTTTTAATATTTCTTTTAGGAACCTCCATGCTGTTTTGCATAATGGCTATACCAATTTACCATCCCACCCACAGTGTGAAAAGGTGCCTTTTTCTTCACGTCTTCACTAGCACATAGTATCTTTCATCTTTTTGATGTCAGCTATTCCAATTGGGTGTGAGGTAATATATGATTTAAACTTCTATTTGCACTTCCCTGATAAGTGAGATTGAGCATTTTTCATATACATATTGGACATTTGTCTTCTGTTAAAAAATGTCGACTTAGGTTCTTTGCTCTTTTTTTTGGGGGGGGGTTATTAGGATGCATTTTTAAAATGAGCTGTTTGAGTTTCCCATATATTTTGGATATTGACCCATTATCAGATACATTGTTTGCAAATACTTTCATTCCATTTTACTCTGGTGATTGTTTCCTTTGTTGTACAGTAGCTTTTTGGTTTGGTGCAATTCCATTTGTCTGTTTTTGTTTTTGTTGTCTGTGCCTTTAAGGTCATATCTAAAAAAGTCAATGCCTAGATCAGTATCAAGAAGCTTTTTCCCTGTGATTTTTTACTAGTAGTTTTACACTTTAAGTCCTTATAGTTAAGTCTTTAATAACGCATTTTGAGTTCACTTTTTTTATGGTGTAAAGTAGGGTCCAATTTTATTATTTTGCTTGTGGATATTCAGTTTTCCCAACAATGTTTATTAAAGAGACTGTCCTTTCCCCATTGTGTGTTTATGGCACCTTTGTTAAAGATCAATTGACCATAACTGTGTGAATTTATTTCTGGGCTCTCTGCTCCATTCCATTGATCTGTGCATCAGTTTTCATGCCAGTAACATACTGTTTTGATTACTATAGCTTTGCAGTATAGTATAGAATCGGGTAGTGTGTTGCTGATACGGCTAGGCTTTGTCTCTCCACCTGAATTTCATCTTGAATTGTAATCCCCATAAGTACCCACATGTTGAGCAAGAGACCTGGTAGGAGGCTATTTGATCATGGGGGCAGGGTCCCCCATGCTGTTCTCATGATAGTGAGTGAGTTCTCATGAGACCTGATGGTTTTATAAGTATCTGATAGTTCTTCCTTCACATACTTGTTCTCTTGCCTGCTGCAATGTAAGATCTGCCTTTTCCCTTTCCACCATGATTGTAAGTTTCCTGAGGCTTCCCCAACCAGTGTAACTGTGACTCAATTTAACCTCTTTTCTTTATAAATTTCCCAGTCATGGGCAGTCCTTTGTTGCAGTGTGAAAATGGACTAATATAGATGCCTTCAGCTTTATTTTTCTTGTTCAAGATTGATTTGACTATTAAAGGTCTTATTTGATTCCCAATAAAATTTAGAATAGTTTTTTTCTACTCTGTGAAAAATGCCATTGGAATTTTGATAAGGTATTGCATTGAATCTCTGGATCATTTAAGATGGTATGGATATATCAGCAATTATCATTCTTTCAGCCAGTAAACATGGTGTAGTTTTCCATTTGTTTGTTTCTTCTTCAATTTCTTTCATCAGTGTTTTATAGTGTTCTGTTTACATATCTTTTCACCTTACTGGTTATGTTTATTCATAAATATTTTTATGCCATTGAATGTAGATTATTTTCCTAATTTCCTTTTGTAAATTTATTTTTTTTTATAGTTCAATGTTAGCATATAGAAAAACAACTGATTTTTATATGTTGATTTTCGATTCTACAAATTTACTCAATATGTTTGTTGATTCTAACAGTTTTTGGTGGAGTTTTTAGAGTTTTATATTTATGAAATCATGTTATCTGCAAATAGAAACAATCTTCTCCCTTTTCAGTTTGGATGCCTTTTATTTCTTTTTCCTTTGTTAGTTACTCTGTGATGTTGTTTTGATGTATGTACTCTCCAGATCTCATGTTGAAATGTGATCCCTAAGGTAAGATGTGGAGACTGGTAGGAGATGTTTGGGTCATGGGAATGGATCCCTCTCAAATGGCTTAGTGCCCTCCCAATAGTAATGAACTCACATGAGATCTGGTTGTTTAAAAGAGCCTGGTACCCCTGCCTCTACTTCTGGCTTCCTCTTAGAAGTAGCTGGTGATATGCTGGTTTCCCCTTCACCTTCAACCATGATTGTAAACTCCCTGAGGCACTCACCAGAGCAGATGCTGGCACCATATTTATTGTATAGCCTGAAAAATTGTGAGCCAAAATAAGCATCATGATTCCCTCTTTTTTTTTTTTTTTTTTTTTTTTTGAGACGGAGTCCGGCTCTGTCGCCAGGCTGGAGTGCAGTGGCCGGATCTCAGCTCACTGCAAGCTCCGCCTCCCGGGTTCACGCCATTCTCCTGCCTCAGCCTCCGAGTAGCTGGGACTACAGGCGCCCGCCACCTCGCCCGGCTAGTTTTTTTGTATTTTTCTTTTTTTTTTTAGTAGAGACGGGGTTTCACCATGTTAGCCAGGGTGGTCTCGATCTCCTGACCACGTGATCCGCCAGTCTCGGCCTCCCAAAGTGCTGGGATTACAGGCTTGAGCCACCGCGCCTGGCCATGATTCCCTCTTAGCTGGTTGTATTATTCTAGTTCTTTATGCATTTCTTGTAATTATCTGATTTGTTGGTATATAATGGATAATAGTCTTATGATACTTTGTATTTCTCTAGTATCAGTTGTAATGTCTCTTCTTTCATATAAAATTTTATTTTAGTCTTCCCTCTTGTTTTTCTTAGTTTAGCTAAAGGCTGGTAGATTTCGTTTTTATTTTTAAAAAGTAAATACTTAGTTTAACAATCTTTCCTGTTGCTTCCCTAATCTTGATTTTAGTTACCTCTGTTTTGACCTTTATTATTTCCCTGATACTACTGACTTTAGTCTTACTTTTTTCCCTTTTTCTAGTCCCCTGAGGTGTAAAGTGAGGTAGGTTAATTGACATAGTTCTGGTTTTTTTGTTTTTTTTTGTTTTTTGTTTTTTGTTTTCCGTGTAGGTATTTATTGTTACCAACTTTTCTCTTAGGAGAAAACTGCTTTTCCTGCATCCAAAAGTTTTTGTACATTGTATTTCCATTATCATCTCTCTCAAAATTTTTATTTTCCTTTTAATTTTTTCTTTGATCCATTTGTCATTTGGAAGTGTGTTAATTTCCAATTATGTAAGAATTTTCTAGTTTTTATCCTGTAATTGATTTCTGGTTTCACACCAATGTCACATTAGACATTTGATATGCTTTCAATCTTAACTATGTTAAGACTTGTTTAGTGGCCTAACATATAATCTATTCTGGGGAATGTTCCATGTGCACTTGAACACTGAGAAAGAAAGCACATTCTGCTGTGGTTGGATAGAAGGTTCTGTATATGTCTGTTAATTGTGGTCTGTATAGTCTATAATATTATTTAACTCTATTGTTTCTGTATTGATTTTCTGCCTGAATGATACATCTATTCCTGAAAGTAGGTTATTGAAGACCCCAACTATTATTGTATTTCTATCTATTTCTCCCTTATGTTAAACATTAATATTCATTAATATTTGTCTTATATATTTAGGAGCTCTGATGTTGGGTACATATACATTTACAATTCTTGTATCCTCTTGATGAATTAACTTCTTTATTATACAGTGATCTTCTTTGTCCTTTATTTCAATTTTTAACTGAAAGTCTATTTTGTCTGATAATTATAGTACTGCTGCTCTTTTTTGGTTTTCATTTGCATGAGGTATCTTCTTCTATTGCTTCAATTTCAGCCTGTGTATATCCTCATAACTAAAGTGAGCCTTTGTAGGCAGTGTATACTTGGAGCTTGCTTTTTCTTTTTTCTTTAACCCATTCAGCTACACTATGTGGCTATTAATGGGAAAATTTAAGTCATAAATATTAAAAGTAATTATTGGTAAGGAAGGACTCACTATTTCTGTTGTGCTAATTGTTTATACTTTTAGATATTATTTTAGGTTCAGGAGGTACCCGCACAGGTACAGCCTGTAAAATTGTAAGCCAAAATAAATATCTGACTGTGTAATTTAAAATGACCTGTCTTCAAGCTGTTGAATCCTTTCTTTTGTTTGATGGAGTCTGTCGTTGGTGACCTATATAGAATATTTTATTTTAATCACTGTATTCTTAATGCAGCTCCAGAATTTTTATTTGGTTCTTTTTTGTAATTTCTATTTCTTTCTGGAACTTCTTATTTTGTTCGAGCAGTTTTCCTCATTTCACTTAGTTGTTTGTTTATGTTAGTTTGTAGCTCACTGAGGTCTTTGAAATGAGTATTTTGATCTCTTTGTCAGGCAGTTTTCAGATTTCCATTTTTTAGGGTTAGATACCGGTGCCATATTTTATAATGGCCTTGTATTGGTGTCTGTGCTTATGAATAAGTAGGTACCTCATTTAATCTTTATAATCTGACTTTGGCAGCAAAACTGTTTACCAATCAACCTGTCCAGATATTCTGAGCATGCTGACTAATAGGGTCCACCATTGAGTTTGTTTCTGAAGTCCTTGGGTAGGCTGGGCCAGAGTCTCAATATTTTGGGCTAGGATTGAAGCCTAGGTCCATGGGGACCAGCCTGAAGCCTGGATCTATGGGGACTAGCCTGTTGTTAGAGCAGGTGTTGAGACTGAGTTGATAGTGACTGGCCTAGACTGGGTGGGCCTGGAGCTTACATCTGTAGAGTTGGACCATGGTCTGCGACCTGAAAGGAGCACCTTGAAGCTTGGGTCCTCAGGAATGTGCTTGGAGTCTCGGTTCATGGGTCCATCCTGGTTCTGGGTCTACCGGGGCAGACCAAGATACTCGGTCTGCCAGAGCTTATGTCTTTAGGGACTAGCCTGAAGCTTGGGGTTACAGGGGATGGCCTGGTGTTGGAGCAGGCCTGGAGCTTGGGTCTGTATGGGCTGCTCTGGTATTGGGTTTTACTGGTGTGGGTCTGATGCTGAGGTCTTTAGTGTGTTGGGTGCTCACTTTACTCTCTCCACCCCGCCAAGTAGAGGGTATCTCTCTATATTCTGTGATGTGTAACTTGAGGGAGGAGTGATGTGGGTAATGTAAAACTGTGCTTTCTACCCTGTTCAGTGCATCTTTTCACATTTCTTTGCTTCACCTAGGTACTGTAATTTCTCACTTGGATTCTCTAGCTCTTGTGAAGATATTTTCAAATGTAGACGGTTTTTCAGATTGATGTTCTTTTAAGGAATGAGCACTGGACACTCCTATTCTGCAATATTGTGAGTGCCTAGGTTTTTGACAAATTCTTGACAAAGAAATAAATTCTAAACACTACGCTAAAGATAAACACATGGTGGCTCTCATCGAATTATTTAAAACTATTTATTTCAAATACAAATTGTCCTATACTAGAATATGTCAATTTTTAATTTATTTTTTTTAAATTTTCCTTGCTCATAATTTGTTTCTGTACATGAAGAGTTAATTACATAACTATTTACTCAATTTTTTTGTTTTTAAAATTATCTTGTAGTGATCTGGAATTTCCTGTTTTGATATATACACAGCCTATCTTTTTGGAAAATGTGCATATCATAAATGAACCAGTGGGCTCAATTTAAATATTTGATGATGGTTTTTAAAGTGTATCACACATGTGTACTTTTCTGGAAAGTCTAATGTGATATGAATAGTCATAATTACCTTAGGCATATGAAGTCATACCTATATTCATAACTTGATTCTTTAATAATTATTGCTTAATTTATGATGTTCTTGGTTTGCAGCAAACATTAAAAAAATCCAGTTAAGTTTTATTGAGATTAAGTGTAAAACTAGATTTGGTGACCTTTATTATGTTCCAGGCAGTTTAACTCTATTTATCTGCGTATACTCAATTTAATCCTCCCGAAAAGTCTATGAGGTTACAGTAAACACTGAAAAAATGTTATCTGTTATTATGCATCAATCTCTATTTTGATAATAGCTTTTTGTGTACAAAAAATGCACATATTTAATGTATACATCCCTGAGTTTGGACATATATATATGTGTGTGTGTGTGTGTGTGTGTATGTGCGTGTGTGTGTATGTGCATGTGTGTGTATACCTGTGATACCATCAAAAAACTCAAGGTACTAAACACATCTATTGCCTCCAAACATATCTATTGTCTCTTGTGTTCATCTGTGTATATGTGTGTTTGTGTTCATGGTAATGTTAAGAGCATTTGACATTAGCTCTATCCTCTCAATGCATTTTTCTTTTTTTAAAATGAGACAGGGTCTGATTGTGTCATCCAGGCTGGAGTGCCATGACATGATCACGGCTCACTGCAGCCTCCACCTGCCAAGTGCAAGTGATCCTTCCACCTCAGGCTCCTAAGTAGCTATAGCTACAGATTTATGCCACCATGCCCAACTAGAATTGGAGTTTTACTATGCTGCCCAGGCTAGTCTCACATTCCTGGCCTCAAGTGATTTTCCCGCCTCCCAAAATGTTGAATTAGCAACAATGTGCTATTACCCACTCAACTCATGGTACCTGACAATCACCATTCCATTCTCTGCTTCCATAAGTATTATGTGTTTGACTAATTTATATAAGGAGAATCACAGTTTTTGTTCTGGTGTGACTGATTGCTTCCTAATTGCTTTTGAATACGTAGTCTCATTTATACTCATGAAAAAGCTGTCAGTTTGGCCCTATGTTTATTTCCATTTTTCAAATGAGGAAATGGGAATAAAAAAGTTAGGCTAAGTTTCTTCAAGTCAGATAGCTATTTCACTTCCAAAGCTGTATGCTTAAACAGTAATACTGACTGAACCAAATATGGACAAGGTCCTGCCTTATTATCACCATAATACCATGACAGAATGAAAATAGCATAGTTTTAATTGCTGACAGACATTAGTTTGTTTCCTAGTTTTAGACAATGTATTTAACTTCTCACATTTCAGTTTCCTAATCTGTAAATTGTAGAATTATGATGAGGACCAGAAAAACAAGCTATGGGATAAGAGTATTTTGTAAATAGAGTTCTTGCATTATCAATTATAAAACAATATTAATTTTTATAATATATAGTTTATGGACTTGGGATATTAGGGTAAACAATGAATAATTGCAGGAAAAACAAAAATTAGATGTGGATTAATAAAATATAATTTTCAATGCAATGAAAAAGCCATTTTATTTTATAATTCATGAAAATGGTAAGGTTTCCCAAAATTGCATTTAAGTATTGACAAAATAATAACTGCCTTAGTTACCCAAATCATCTTTAACAAAGAGATCCTCTTTAACAAAGCCAATGGGTAAATCTCTGAAAATTGAAAAAGGCTTGGTTTGCACAATACTGAATTAGCTATTTGACTTTCTTTATTCTCCATTGAATAAGAGCTATTTCACTGTTTGTATTGATTGTTTCTGTATCATTTAATCATAGCTGTCTCTACTATTCAAATCACCAAATTGTTCTGACATGCTAAGAAAGATTTTTCATTGTCACAGGAGCCAAAATAAAAATCCATGTTAAATACGGATAATCAAGCTTGTAAAACAACTTCCAGATTCTAGGTACCCAAAATTATACAGTCTTCAATACTTGTAAAGTTGCGATACAGGATATTTTGTACTTGAGACCTTGTCTCTTAAAAATGCATCCTTAATACCACACTTTTTCCCACAAAGGATGAAAAGTATAGGACAATGTCTTTCTTCTACAATGTATCAACAGAATGTAGAAAAATGTCAGGCACCTGGTGTGATATTTCTAAATGCACTAATATTTTTATCATCTTTATTTTAGTCTCATTGCCCTCAACTCCAATATTCCTGGAAATCTTCCAAATTTACTGCTTTCCCTTCTTATAATTTGCTACTATTGTACATATCTCCTTAAGGTCCTATTCATGAGTGGCACTATAAAACTGGCCAAAGAACTATAATTAAATGGTGGATACAAATAATAATGTGAAAAAATGATCATGATTTTTAAGATCAACCAAAAGGTTAGTAATTATGTCAAAATAATTTCTTCTTGACCATAAATTATGTAGATGATTTAGTCACATTGCTTCTCAATATGAACTACTGAGATTGATAGTTTACTTATAGAATGTTAATATGGCATAAATATGTATGAAATATTTACATATTCTATATCGCTTTATTAAATATGGTTGATTTAAAAAGAAAATATCTAATTTAATATATTTTGAACACATTAAAAGTTCTCAAATGACCACATTTCAATTCTGCATATAATTTTTAGTCTTATTTTTCTAGCTATATTGGAGAATTCTGCCCTGTAAAAATAATTATATACAACCATTATTAGATTGTCATTTTTGTTAAAACAGAATTCATGAAAATTTTCTTTAGAAATATTTGAAAAATGGTTGAATTTAATACATTTATGACAACATCACTAAATTATATCATAGACCAATAGTTTTAAAATATTGCTGAATACTCGAATCATCTGAGGACTTGTTAAAAATGCACAAATCTGTACCGTATATAATGCTTGTTCAGTCAAATATCCAAAGGAAAAGCCTGGTATCAATATTTTATTTCTTTTTCTTTTTTTTTTTTCTTTTTGAAACAGAATCTCGCTCTGTTGCCCAGGCTGGAGTGCAGTGGCTGGATCTCGGCACACTGCAAGCTCCACCTCCCGGGTTTACGCCATTCTCCTGCCTCAGCCTCCCGAGTAGCTGGGACGACAGGCGCCCGCCAACACGCCTGATTAATTTTTTGTATTTTTAGCAGAAACGGGGTTTCACCGTGTTAGCCAGGTTGTTCTCGATCTCCTGACCTCGTGATCCGCCCGTCTCGGCCTCCCAAAGTGCTGGGATTACAGGCTTGAGCCACCGCGCCTGGCCTGTAACATAGATTTCATGTGCTTCTGACATTAAAGCTACTTTGGAAATTACCAGTATAGAAAAAGTATTTATCTTGAGTAAAGTTTATGACTATATTGAAGCTTCCGTTAGCTTACCATTAGTATTTTACAAATATCTGAAGTACATATAAGATATCCTTTTTATGGTCATTTAGGTTTTAGATTTTATGCTCTTTCTCATTAAACTAAACTGCTTCATTAAATGTCTTAGGTAGAGGCAATGTATACCATTTTTGTTCATATACTTTTATAGTAAAAGGTGGTAGAGAGTGTTATGTCCATTTCGTCTCCTCTTCCTATATCTACTTTATTTGCCATGTGACTTTGCATTTCCTCCTACAAAAGGTCAAGAATGTGTCCTTGCCCCACTAATGTTGGGCTTAGCCACGTGATTTATATGGGCTGACAGAATGTGGTCACAAATGATGGCATGTCAATACTCAGCTTCGATTGTTAGTAACATTGTGTGTTTTTCCTATCATATGTGCATGTCTGCCTCCTCTGTGAGAACATAACCCTTGTAGCTGCTGCTGCTTCATTCTGGGGCTCAGAATGTCATAAAGCAGAGCCATCCTAGTCAATGCACAGATACATGAGTGTACATAAGAGCTTCTTGTTATACATGGCTGAGATTTTGTGATTATTCATTATATAACACCATAATGGCCAGAAGTAACCAATATGTAAACCTGGAATAATGTATTCATAGTCTAATTTTATTAGTCCCTTTTCATGCTGCTATAAGGACATATTCGAGACTGGGTAATTTATAAAGAAAAGAGGTTTAATTAACTCACATTTCTGCAGGGCTTGGGAGGGCTCAGAAAACTTACAATCATGGTGGAAGAGGAAGCAAAAATGTTCTTCAAAAGGTGGAAGGAGAGAGAAGAATGACAGTGGAGTGAGGGGGGAAGCCTTTTATGAAACCATCAGATCTTGTGAGAACTCACTCACTATCACAAGAATAGCATGTGGGAAACTGCTCCCATGATTCAATTACCTCCCACCAGGTCCCTCCCACCACACATGGGGATTATGGGAGCTACAATTTAAGATGAGATTTGGGTGGGGACACAGCCAGACCATATTATTAATATTACAATGCCTTAATTAAGAATCAAAAATTCCCACTAAAACTATTTAACAGTCATGCGTTTAAACTTTTCTAAGTGATTTGATAATGGCAAATGTGTTCTATATGAAAGGATTAGAGATATTTATAACTTACAATAAGCCATTTTTTACTATTTCTTATTTATCTTTGTATCTCTGGCATCAAGTCTTAGTTTGGGAACAGGGTTAACACTTAAATTTTTTTGAATAATTAAGTGAAATAGAGAGTGAAATACAAATAAATTGATTTGAGCTGATGAATTTTCCTTTGATCTCTGGAAACATGTAATATTTTAGTGCTGAAAGATTCTGAATGTATCTGTTTTCAATAAAGCATGATTGCACTATTTATAACAGCTTTTTAGTTTCCATATGTAAATAAGTAATAAAAATAATTGATTCTAATATTTTTATCTTTTTAGCTTTGTAGCATATAACCTAATACTTCAAGAACAAGATAAGTAATTGCCATTTGTAATTATACCTGTTTTCTAGTGTATTAAGTATTGTTTTAGGATTAGTTCATTAACAATCTCAGTAATATTTTATTTTTGTCATTTTGACAATCAGTGAACCAGAAGTTCCAGGCGAATGGCATTTGAATTTTGTGTAACAGTATACCGAGTATGATTACCTCTGTTAATGACTCACATAGTGTTGAATGTAAAAATCTCCAAAAAACAAGACTCAGATCATTGTGATTACTGGCACATCTAATCCACAAACCTGACTAGCAATCATGTATTCTTTTTTATGGATGGACCCTTGGATTTATTTGAGCACGTTTGATTTTTTTACTATGCCAGTGGCAAAGTTCAAATAATTGGTAGGCATTATAAAAACCATTGTAGAATGTTATGTCCTTATTATCTATGAGTAAAAAAAAACAACACGTTTTGTAATTCACAAGTTGCTAATTTTAATGCTTCTCCTTTGTTTTTGATGCTAAATCAACAAATACATCTAAACTCCTTTAGAGTGTAATTCTCTTATACTTAAGTTTTGGAATTGCTCTGTGATAACACCTTTATCGTGAACAAATTCCCTTATCATTTTGTCTTTTCTATTTAATATGCAAACTTTTATTAGCTGTACTATTTTCTGCTGTTGCTAGTTCTTTGAGATACTCCCTAAAGTAAATTGCTCTTTCTCCCAATTTCTTTTCATAGTCATATCTATGAGAAAGAAACTGAAAATGCTTTGGCCTCATTTTCCACCAGATTTGCTGCCTCTCAACAACTCCTCTCCTTGTGATTTGCATTCTGATACCCCCTTTTTTGCTATCTTCCTCATTGGAGCCATCTACCAAACTCTAGGAAACTCATTCGTTTCCTTCAGTTTTTCAGCTCATGGATCACAATTTTCTTAATACAAGTCATCCACTACCATCATTTTCAAGATCTTAAAAATGCACAGTGAAGATGCTTCTAAAATTCTGGTCTCAGTGTTTCTTGAATTTGTTTTTTTTTTTTTTTTTTTTTCAGACAGAGTCTCGCTCTGTCGCCCAGGCTGGAGTGCAGTGGCCGGATCTCAGCTCACTGCAAGCTCCGCCTCCCGGGTTCACGCCATTCTCCTGCCTCAGCCTCCCGAGTAGCTGGGACTACAGGCGCCCGCCACCTCGCCCGGCTAGTTTTTTGTATTTTTTTTAGTAGAGACGGGGTTTCACCGTGTCAGCCAGGATGGTCTCGATCTCCTGACCTCGTGATCCGCCCGTCTCGGCCTCCCAAAGTGCTGGGATTACAGGCTTGAGCCACCGCGCCCGGCCGAATTTGTTAATTACAATGATTTTCACTGTACTTTAGGCAAGCAAAAACTAACATAAAAATGTCTATCAGAAATCCCCTACTTCTTATTATTTCAATTCTAAATATTCTTATTCTAAAATATTTTTTCTTACTACTTGTATTTTCTTACCATTATCATTTGATTTTTTTTAGTTAGGAAGATTCTTATTAATTTGGCTGTTATAAACATTAGTAGTCCTCAGATGCACTGTGTCTTCCACCTATATTTTACCCAGTGTAATCTGAATAATCATTCACAACAAGGTACTCGGAACCCTAGATTATTTTTTCCCCTGTAGTATATATCTTCCAGTTGCAGGGCTTTGGTGAGCCCCACCATTTGTTTCAGCATGAAAAATTACATTTTTTCTAAAATTGAAGAAATGTTCTGACTTGAGTCTATTTTTAGCTAAATGCAATGTAATATCTCATCAGTCACCATGATTCAGCAAGTTTTATTTATAGGTTGATGTGAAGTAGCCATCACCGTAATGGTTACTCTCACTAGAGTAGGGTAATCTTACCACCTCCCCTTTTGTTACTTCATTGAATTTAATATATTTTTTCCAGATCAACTGAGCAGAATTTCACTTACCTGAAAATGAACCCCAATAAAATGTCACACTGTATGAATCTTGCCCTGTGCTTTCAAGTCACTCTTGTTTTTTTCTCCAAATCCTGAGAATATATTTCACTTTGTACTTGCTAACATTATTACACTGTCTCTAATATTGTCATTTCCCGCCTCCTACAAATCTTTTATAATTGTTCAAGATGGTCACAGATGGGCACAAAACTCATAACACAAAGTCTAGATGTAGACTTAGTGAAGATGCATTTATTTCTAATGCATATAACCAAAGAGAAGGGTAACAAGGACAGCCCTCTCTTCTAAAGTTGAAGCTCTGTAATCTATATGTGTTCAAGAGATTTTTAATTATTGGTCTTAATTGACACTGGAAGTCAGAAAAGACACAGAATATTATACCCAGAGATAATTTTGACATTGAGACCTGTTTCATAAATTTGTTTATAGAATATTCAACTCTGTTAGCCAACTCTACATCTGAGGAAGTGACATTATGTGTTATGACCATTGTTGCATCGATAGTGAATGGCAGCATTTAAGATGAATTTCAAAGGTATGGTCTTACTGAAACAATGAGTGATAAAGGTAATATGGCAGCCCCTTGGTTATTTTCTCCTTTTGTTCACTACATAGTTTCTACATTTTATAGTATTTCTCAAGACCTTAATCTCCTTATATGAAAAAAATTAATACATAAGTAGTATATTTGTATTACTAATATAAATTATTTCATGGTATTCTTTAGAGGATAAGTGAGTTAATGCATGGGATATACTTGCAATAGAAATTCAAGAACAAACTAACACATAGCTGTAACTTATTCTTCAGCTATCCTCTCTGGCTTCCTTCTGCTTTATATCTTACTCTCTAAGATAACCATTATTTTAATATGAACTCACCTGAGTTTGAAAGGAGATTAGTATTATGTCCGGGATTTCTAAGTATAAAAATCTCTTTTTAGCAAAAAAGAAATTTTGCTAAAAATCTCTTTGCTAAAAAGAGATTTTTCTTGATGCATACTGTGTCATATGGTTAACATTTGAATTAAATTTCTTTCAAGAAATTTCAGACTTAAATGAGATTTTAATTTCTTAGAGTTTATATTCCAAAAATTGGACTAGATATTTAAATCAATTATTTTGACTATAAGTAAAAAATTTACTCATGTATACATTCATTCAATAAATATGTATCAGATTATCTATTGTGTACCAAGCCTGATTCTCATGATGGAGTATATAATAATGTATAAAACAGATGAATAACAAAGACAAAGATACCCTATTTACCTGATGTGCTAGTGATACTATCTGAATATCTAACTGTCTGATGTCTGGAGTCTCATATTTATAATTCACAAAGGGAGTATTTTAAAATTTAATTTAGAAACATTTAGAAACAAAGTTATTATTTGACCCCCAAACCACTAAGTGTTCATATTTGTTTGTGGTTTTAATTCCAGTTGGTGATAGGTGGTTATGTTATTTACAGATTTTTAAATAATTATAATTTTAATGTGAAAATTAATATTAAATATATTTTCTTCCAGAAATTAATTTTATATAATAAATGTTAATGGTAAATGCAGATACAATTCTATTTTTAATAATTAAATTATATAATATTTAATGTTGGCATACTTGCTTATAAGTTCACATTATCTAAATATTGTTTTAGCCTGTGGTATTCAGTTTTATATATTTGGGATTAGACTTGGGTCTTAAAAATGGAAGACTTTATTTTTGATATAACTCAACAATTGATGGGAAATTTTTTTTGAAATTTGATTTTTTTGAAATTCGATTTGAAATTTGATGTTTGATTTAATTGCAAATATAAAATTTAATCTTCAAATACTGACCTAATAAGTGTGATTGAAATCTTATATAATTATATTTGAGCAAAAATAAATGCAGAATATAAATTGTGTTGCAGCCAAGTGGGGTGGCTCATGCCTGTAAACCCAGTACTTTGGGAGGTGGAGGTGGGAAGATTGCTTGAGTCCATGAGTTAGAGATCATCCTGTGCAACATGGTGAAACTTTGTCATAGCAAAAAAATAAAAATAAAAAGAAGAATAAGAAGAAAAAAAAAAAACAGCTGGGCATGGTGGTTCGCACCTGTAGTCCCAGCTACTTAGGAGGCTGAGGTGGGAGGATCACCTGAACCCAGGAGGTTGAGGCTGGAGTGAGCTGTGATTGTACCATTGCATTCCAGCCTGGGTGACAGAATGAGACCCTGTTTTTTCTTTCTTTCTTCCTTTTTTTTAATGTGTTGCTTTGATTTACAACTGATAATAGTGAAATCTGAGAGAACGCAATCTTTAAAAAATCTTAAAATACATATTAATTAATCTACCACATTTTCTATAGCTTAATGCCTTATAACAGAAAATGTTAATTGAGAAATATTTTTATTGGTAATTATTTAATACTCAAAAGTTAATACCCAGCAACTCCTCTCCTTGTGATTTGCATTCTGATACCACTTTTTTTTAACTATCTTCCTCATTAGAGTCATCTACCAAACTCTAGGAAACTCATTTGTTTCCTTTAGTTTTTCAGCTCATGGATCACAATTTTCTTAATACAACTCATCCACTACCATCAAGAAACTCAAAAGTTTCTTGTTTTAAATCTAATCAATAAGATTTAGTATTGACTTTCATAAATCATAAATTTAGTTTTTAAAGACTCGTTTTCAGAGAAGTCCTAGGTTCACAGAAAAATTGAGCAGGCAGTACAGAGTTTCCATATATTCCCTTCCTCCTCACACTCACAGCCTTCTTCACTGTCCACTTACTGCACCAGAATGGTATATTTTATTATAATTGATCAACCTACATTAGCACATCATTATCACCAAAAGTTCATAGTTTACATTAGGATTTATTCTTGGTGTTTTAGATTCTACAGGTTTTGACAAATGAATAATTACATATATTCACCATTATAGTATTATACAGGATAGTTTTACTGTCCTGAAATCTACGTTTCATCTATTTATCCCTCTAACTAATGGAAACCACGGATCTTTTTACCATTTCCATAATTTTGTCTTTTTCCAAATGTCATGTAGCTTGAGTTATATAGCCTTTGCAGGTTGACTTCTTTCACTTAGTAATGTCCATTTAAGTTTCGATGTGTTTTCACGTCTTGATAGCTCATTTCTATTTAGCACTCAATATTCCTCCATTGGGATATACCACAGTTTATTCACCTACTCAAGGACGTCTCAGTTGCTTCTAAGTTATGGCAATTATGAATGAAGCTGCTACAAATATTTGCATGGAGCTTCTGATTGGTCTTATTTAAATTTTTAATTAGCAAATTACCATTATGTATGCTTATGGATTAAAAATGATGTTTTCTTTTGGGTAAATACCAAGGAGTACGATCCATGGATCACATGATAAGTGTATGTTTAGTTTTATAAGAAACTGCTTAACTCTCTTACAACATGGATATACCATTTTGCATTTCCAGCAGCAAAGAACAAGAGTTACTGTTGTTTAACTTCCTCAGTAACATTTGATATTGACAGTGTTCTGGACTTGGCCATTCTAATGGGCTTGTAGTGGTAATCTCATTGTTTTACTTTGATTTTCGTAACAACGTATGATTTGGAGCATCTTTTCGTATGCTTCTTTGCCATGTTTATATCTTCTTGGGTGAGGTGTGTGTTTGAATTTTTTCCTTTTAAAATTGAGTTGTTTGTTTTCTTTTCTTTCTTTTCTTTTTTTTTTTTTTTTTTTTTTTTTTGAGACGGAGTCTCGCTCTGTGGCCCAGGCCAGGCTAGAGTGCAGTGGCACTATCTCAGCTCACCGCAAGCTCCGCCTCCTGGGTTCACACCATTCTCCTGCCTCAGCCTCCCGAGTAGCTGGGAATACAGGCACCCGTGACCACGCCTGGCTAATTTTTTGTATTTTAGTAGAGACGGAGTTTCACTGTGTTAGCCAGGATGGTCTCGATCTCCTGACCTCGTGATCCACCCACCTTGGCCTCCCAAATTGTTTGTTTTCTTTATGTTAAATTTTAAGAGTTATTTTATACTTTGGGTAATAGTCCTTTATTGGGTATGTCTTTTGTAAATATTTTATCCCAGTCTATAACTTATTTTCTCATTCTCTTGACAGTACCCTTTTAGAGCAGAAGTTTTTAATTTTAATGAGGTCTAGCTTATTGATTATTTCTTTCATTTGTTTCTGACCTTTGTGCTGCTAACAAAAAAGCCATTGCTATTCTTAGTCCACTAGGTCTACTCTAACGAATACCACAGATTGTGTAGCTTATAAATGACAAATATTTATTTTTCATAGTTCTGGAGTCTGGGAAATTCAAGATCAATGTGTCTACAGATGTAGTGTTTAGTGAATGCCCAATTCCTTTAAAGATAAACATCTTTTCTCTGTGTCCTCATGCGGTTGAAGGGGCTGGATAGCTCTCTGAGGTCTCTTTTATAAGAGCAGTACTCTCAACAATGAGGACTTCACCTCATGATCTAATCACTTTCCAAAGGCCTCACCTTCTAATACCATCATCTTGACGGTTAGAATTTCAACATATGAATATTAGAGAGACATGAACATTCAGACCATAGCACATATTAGAGGTCATCTAAACTTTCTCTTTCTTATGTTAAATTCTAGGAATTTTATAGTTTTCATTTCATATTTGGGTCCATGACCCTTTTTGAGTTAATATTTGTAAAGAGTATAAGGTCTATGCTTAAATTCACTTTTTTTGTGTCGTCGTTTGCTTTTTTGAGACGTAGTCTCGCTCTGTCATCCAGGCTGGAGTACAGTGGCGCGATCTCGCTCACTGCAAGCTCCGCCTCCCAGGTTCACGCCATTCTCCTGCCTCAGCCTCCCGAGTAGCTGGGACTACAGGCTCCCGCCACCACGCCTGGCTAATTTTTTTATATTTTTAGTAGAGACAGGGTTTCACCATGTTAGCCAGGATGGTCTTGATCTCCTGACCTCGTGAGCTGCCCACCTTGGCCTCCCAAAGTGCTCAGATTACAAGTGTGAGCCACCGTGCCCGGCCTTAAATTCACTTTTACGAATTTATGTGAATGTTCAGTTGTTCCAGCACCACTTGTTGAAGAGTGTCGTTTCCCCATTTTTATTGTCTTTTTTTGGCCAGACATCAGTTGATTATATTTATGTGGGTCTATATAAATTATGATTATTTTAACATCTTTCATTTTACGCTTTGTCTTCTTTTCTGTAAACATTGCTGGCACTAACCCTTCTGTCACACTGTTCCCAAAATTAATCTTTCTTTTTATATTACCCATTCCATTTCAAATGAAATTTATACGTGTTTTCTACTGACATTTTTAGGTAAATTATTAGAATGATTGGTCTAGGAGTGGTGTTTCTATATCTTCACCACGTTATATAACACCTCGCAACAGTCCAGGTATTTATCAGAACATGTTTGTGAAAAGCTCCAATATTACTTGTGCTCTACTCATTTATGCAATTTTCTGAATGACTCTGATGTTCCAGGAACTAGTCTGAGTGTCATAATATCCTTTACAACTTGTGTTGTTAGGTGAATTTTTATATACCTATACATATGTGTGTGTATTTGTGTATACATGTGCGTGTGTGTGTGTGTATATATATATATGCACACACATATATAATCAAAATAATTTATATAATTAAAATATGTTCATAGTGTATGTTGAAGCAGAGGATAAGTCATTAACTGTTCGGGAGAAAGAAGAGCAGATATTTGAATATAATCATTGAAAGATCAGTTAAAGATGTGAGGGTGTAAGGGGAGGCAATATTCAGGAAAGTGCAAGTAGTTTAATACAGATATAATATACCCTTTGAAGATCCATTCAGTAATGTATCTGGACAAGTAAAGGGGAACAATATTATTAAAAGTCTGGTATGTTAGGCAGATGAGATTTTTATTTTTGAGGTGAAAATAATATAAATGAGTCATGCTACATTCATATTTTTTGAAAGGATAATACTGATAGCAGTGTGGCAGTATGACTTAAGAGAGTAAAAATCAAAGACAGGGTACTGATAAAAGGTTTTCTGCATTTCACTTACTGAGATTAAATAAGAACCTGAGATCAACTCAGTGATGGTGATCTGGAAAATTATTTAAAGGTTGAATAATAGCATTTGATGAAGGTTTGAATTTGCAATATGCAGAGGACAGGAGGAATTTAAGATGGCTTTTGGTTTTCACCTGGATTCATGGTGGAGTGGTTTTCAGAGGCATAGACTGAGGCAAAGCTCAAGTTTAGATGGATGTGAAAATTAGACATGTTTTTTAAAGCTTTGCTGTGGAATAACCACTCTAGTAGAGATGTATATTATATTGCAGGATAAATTAGTCTAGAATCCAAGACAAATATCTGATCTGGAGATAAACATTTAAGAATTGTAAGTGTTTAGGAAAGGTCACTAATTACCTCAAGAAAAACTACTGATGACTTCTTTATTCTCAACCATAAGTTTCACTTGTAGTTTATCAATCTTAGTCATCCTTTTTTAGATATCTTCTTTTCTGCACATGGATTTACTTCCTTTGCATTGTATTTGTTTTAAACAGTATCTCCTTTGTTTTTTAGGGCTTTACAAGCTTCAAGGAGAAACTCATAATAAGTGCAAATAAGTTTTAGTTTGTTGTGATTAAAATAGGAAGTTCATATTTTTATTTTGGATAGGTCTCTAGCCAAATCACAATTCATTAAATATTATTTATTGTTTATTAGAGATATTTGATTGGGACAAATTAATGGCAATGCATTTCATGTGAAAATAATTAAGGTAGACTTCAGTAATGTTGCCTCCCATTTATATTTACCAGTAAAAGCATTGATTTCATAGTACTGAAATATCCTGTACAAAATTCAGAAGAGATAAAGAAAAATATAGAATGGTCCACATATTTTATTAATATTAATGCTCTCCAAAGGAAAGCAAAGTGTTCCCTATCGTCTAGGGAATTTGATTGGTTTAGACATGGCCCCTATGACTCCCTACCCTGTAAAACTGTAATAGGAACTTATAGAGAGAGCATCCTCTCTCCACATAAATAGACATGTAACATGCTAACTCGAGAGTAGTTAATCATAATATTTTTCAAAATGTACAAGGTAAAAACAAACGCCTCAAATCTCCAGTGGCAAGGAGAGAAATAAATGAGATAAGTAAATGAGGGAGCAAGAGAGAAGATAACGTTTTTGACCTTTTTTGTTGTTGTTGTTAGATTTCCCGTATAAGTGAAATCATGCAATCTTTTTCTTTTGGGTCTGGCTGATTTCACTTACTATGTTTTCTGGGTCCATCCCTGTTGTGGCAAATGGCAGAATATTCCCATTTTTAAGAAAGGCTGAATAATATTTCATTTGTGTTTGTGTGTGTGTGCGTGTGTATGTGTACCTCTTGTTTCTTGATCTATTCATCTGTTCATGAACACCTAGTTTGTTTTCATGTTTTGGCTATTGTGAATAATGCTGCGGTGAACATAGGAACACAGATATATTTATGAGTTGGTGATTTTGTTTCCTTTAGCTGTATACCCAGAAGAGGGACTGCTGGGCTACATGGTAGCCCAGAAATTTTTAATTTCTTTAGGAATCTCCATACTGCTTTCCATAATGACTGCCTCAATCTCTATTCCCACCAACAATGTAGAAGGGATCCCTTTCTCCACACCCTCCCCTACACTTGTTAGCTCTTGTCTTATGATAATAGCTGTTCAAATGGGTGTAAGGTGATATACCATAATGGTTTTGATTTGCAATTTCCTGATAATTAATGATGTTGAACACTTTTTCTAATACCTGTTGGCCACTTCTTTGGAAAAATGTCTATTGAGATCCTTTGCACATGTTTAAATGAAATAATTTGTTTTTCAGAGTGTTACTTTAAAAAGTCTTGGGCCTTGTATATCACAATACTGTGGAATAAACATAGGAAGATTTTTAAAAGAAATACTGGGCTAATTGTGAGCCTAAGGATAAGAAAACTTCCTTTTCTTGTCCCAAAGTACATGTAAATGCAACCTGAATTTTATAGTAGAGTTCACATATTATAGCTAAATGTTTATAGCAATAAAAATGTATTGCAATATGATATCAGGAAAAATAATTTTATTATTGCCAGATTAAATGTTGCTAACCACCAAACATTTTTGCTCATTGTAACAACTGTTTTTATAATTTGAGGGCTTTAAAAAATACATATATGTAAAGACTAGTAGGTATTTCTATTTTTACATTATGGCAAATTTAACTTTTTGTAATTTTGCCTTTTATACTGGAAAGCAAAACTTCTTCCAAGGATACTTTGAGTGTTCTTCTTACTACTCCTTTATTTCCTTTTTCTATTAATCTATTTTATGTTTGCTATGATGCATTTTTATTGTAAGAGGTTTAAGTTTCTTAATTCCAGGGCTTCATTTCCACATGAAGTCTTATCACATTCCAAGTTCTTTTACTCCTATTTCTGCATTAGCCAGTTTCTAAAAATTAACCTTGCTTAGGCTGTTCATTTCTGCTGACACATAATGGCACTGCTGCAGAAGGTTTCTAAATAGAAACCTGCTTGCCTATGCACTAATACCATTTCCTACAGGCTGTTTTATAAAGAAAATTCTAGAAGGAGGTATAAAACTGAAACTTTTATTATGATAAAATAATGATAGGATTTTCTTTGTTGGGGTGAGGTGGAGGGTGGACAATAATCATTACCCAAGGTCAGAGCTGACCTTAGTAATTTTTTTTTAATTGAAAGTTCGGATATTTCTTTGATACCTTTCAGTCCTATCATCTTCTTTTTCTTTCTACCTAAACTCCTTTTTTAGCTGTATTTTATTTTTTTCCCCCTGCACTACCCCTTGAACCTGGTTGTCTATTTTTTTTTTCCTCTCACAAAGAGAGAACCAACTAATAAACTCTGACACCCTTCTTCTCTGACTTCTCTAGAATGAGCCAAGCTCTCTGTTCTTTCACCATGGAAGAGCAGATAATTTCTGGGCACCTTGCTTTCTTCTACAGAAAATTATCATCATCTACTTCCATCATATTTTCATGAGATATATATCATGAAAAATCATAAATTTTGCTTTGCTGGAAAAAACTCATGTTTTTGTGCCTGGTTCTCCATTCAAATAAATTTTAATATTAGGACTCAAGGTTTTATCTCTTATGTCTTGCCTTCCTAACTTTGCTAAGCTTCTATTATTGCAGTTTAACATGAATGTTTGAAACTAAACAAAAAAGCAACTATTTGAAACAAACTACAGCTTTGTCTGACACCTCTTTGGGACTCAGCTTTTGTAGGCTTATCTCTTTAATATCATTCCGAAAAGATAAAGCTCTAATTTGCATATTCTTAGTTTTTTTTTTTTTAAAGTGCAAGCTTCTAGGAGTATGGATAAGATTTGGAAGAGTCAGTGTTCAAAATGTTGTTTCTTTAGTCACCTGTCCAAGCTGGTTTTGAACATACACACAAACCTCCTATTCCTACCACATACCCTTAGTCATGACTGGATGCCTGGTGTATTCATTATCTCAGTTAGGAAGAGAAATGAAGGGCACAATAATTTAGAAGTCTGATTTAAGCACATGGTGACAAACTGGTAATAATAATCCTTTCACTTCTTCATCAAGATTAAGAGCATTTATGCACAAATTATGCTAAGTGCTTGTGGTGATACAGGAAAATATCAAATAAACAAATTTTGTAGGTGACAGATTTCATATGAGTTAAATTTCAATTAAACCTACATTTATATTATTGTTGATTTTACCAAATTCAGTTAAAAAATGTTATCTTCATCCAACCAATATTTTTATGATCCACATCAAAGAGCCCTATCCTGTAGATCAAAATATGTCAGGGTTTTTTAAAGTTTTATATGGCCTTCAGCAGGACCCAGACTAGATCTACTAAGAAATAGTAAAAATGTATGAATGCCTTGGAAATTGTTCAAAAATTCTCTCTGCCTCTCATTAAACACTCAGAATTTTATTCAGAGTTATGTATAGAAAGCAGGCCAGATTAAAGAAGCCAAGAAGAGTCTGGAGGGGATAAACAAGAGAATCCAAAAAATGAGAATAGAGGCTTTTTTGTGTTTACGGTATAATTTTTTTCCACGTGTGCTATCTCATCAGCCAAGGGGCATCCCAGAGAGGATTTGAGGAGTTCTGAGAAGCTAGCATCTGGGATGAATCACATACTATTTAATATCAATTCTCCTGCTTTGAGAACATACAGTATAGGGCAGTTACATTTCATTTGTAATTTAAAAATGTATCTGTTTCAAGAGTATCCACTGGCATCTTTATGTGCCTTCTCATTCTGATGCCTAACCAGTCTCATTTCTTAGATGTTTATAACATTGTTAATATCCACTTTTAGATAGATTGCAGAGATTTGATTTTTAGTCAAGACATAAAACAAGGCCGGGCGTGGTGGCTCAAGCCTGTAATCCCAGCACTTTGGGAGGCCGAGACGGGCGGATCACGAGGTCAGGAGATCAAGACCACCCTGGTTAACACGGTGAAACCCCGTCTCTACTAAAAAAATACAAAAAACTAGCCGGGCGAGGTGGCAGGCGCCTGTAGTCCCAGCTACTCGGGAGGCTGAGGCAGGAGAATGGCGTAAACTTGGGCGGCGGAGCTTGCAGTGAGCTGAGATCCGGCCACTGCACTCCAGCTTGGGCGACAGAGTGAGACTCCGTCTCAAAAAAAAAAAAAAAAAAAAAAAAGACATAAAACAAACAAACAAAAATACCTGCAACACGTCAGCTGCCATGCCAATTTTTTGGTAATACAAGGCCAATGTGTCCTCAAGACACTGAAAAAGATATGTCTACTTTATGCAAATTGACAAGGGGCTGCAATTTACATGATAGCAAACTAATCTAAAGAAAAAATCAATTTACCTTTTTATTTTAGTATCATACCAACACTTAATTACTCTGTGCTCTAACGCTAAGTGAAAGATTGTAATAGGAGAAGGGGTTGAAAATGAAAGGACAGAGAAAAAACTTTAAGTAAAAATAAACTTTAAATATCAATATGGCTGACTTCAGGGAGTTAGCAGCAAGATTCAATATTTACTATGCCAGAAAAGCAAGAATTGTTTTAATTGAGGCCTCTGAGAGATATTTTAGCTTATACTTCAGGTGAAAATATTAAAACACTCAAAACTAATGCTCATTGAAATATATTTTGAAAATATCTTTATAAGAAGTGTGTGTTTTCAACAATGTATTAATTATATAGACTGGATACAGTGGCTCATACCTGTAATGCCCGTGCTTTGGGAGGCTAAGGCAGGCTGAGATGGTAGGTGGGTGAGGTGAGGAATGGCTTCAGGCTAGGGGCTCCAGACCAGACTGGGTAACTTAATGAGAATCTGTCTCTACAAAAAATTTGAAAAATTAGCCAGTCATTGTGGCACAGGTCTGTAGTCCTAGCTACATGGGAGGCTGAAGTGGGAAAATAACTTGAGCCTAGTAGTTTGACGTTACAGTGAGCTGTAATATCACTGCTGCACTCCAGCCTGGGTGACAGTAAGATACTATCTCTTAAATAAAAAATAAAAAATTAATTCTATAAAAACACACTTAAATCCCTTTAACAGGTAAACTTTAAAACCTACACAATTAGACTGTGAGTAACTTTTTTAATACTATTTTTAGGACAGAAACATTGTTAACTCATTTTACAGTTAATTCCTAGGAATCAATAACTAGTTCAAAAAAAAATCTTATTTTATCACTTCCCCTGGGGATTCATACGGGTTTTGACCACTTGAATTATATTGTTCAGATGCTATCATCAGACTAATTTTAAAATTCTCCATGTACGGAGGGTAAAAGCTTTCTGAATGGCAATTCATATGTATAAGACCAATTAAAGGTAGTAGATGCTTTACTGTAGTCAACATGAATTGTCAAGTTACTGGAAAAGCACAAGGGCATGCTGCATTGGAAGCTTCTGTGTGCGTTACATTTGCCTATAATTTAATTTTACACAATAGATTTTAGAAAGAAAACTATAAGCAGATTTCCTTTCAGTGCTGGAAAGTAGAATGAGCTTCAATTGGTATGATTTAATTCAATTATATGTTTTAATTTTAATAAAATTATTTTCACTCAATTGCTTCATGCACTAATCTAATTACTAAATTGAGGGATGTTTTAGAAGTTTAAATGAAGCAAAAACATTGAAATTACCCTTTTTTAATTAAAAATTGCATTTAATAATGTAGTACAACAAATAAGGGCATATTATCTCACCAAACACATATATATACACATTATTTTTTAAAAGTAATCACTTAGTAATAGTCTTATTGTTTATAATAATAAATAAGTATAATAAATATTAGTTATAGTGTCTGGAATTTCAAAATTAATGTGACATGTTAAAATATTTCTTAAGATTATATTTGTACTATGTATTTAAAGTATTAAAATATGTAACCATTATTAGCATACATTAAATGGTCTGTATTTGTTGAACAGACATGAATTATTTAAATTCTATTCATGTATTTTTCAATTTAATCATTTTCTGAAAAGATTAGAGGTTGCACACATGTAAATTTATTTTTTTAATTTAATTTGTATCTTCAAGTGACATTTGTGATCACTCATGAAGTGCTGAAATTTCAAAATATATGCTTTTAAGTATGAGCTTTTATTATAATTTTAGAGTGGGTTTGAGGGGGGCAGTGATATTTGCTGATAAATAGACTGCAAACATTCTAAGCATATATATTTGGATAGTATTTACTAGTGATGAAAATACATCTTTACATACATAATGTAACTAAATAAACTTATGAACAGTGAGGTACTATTTCAATTCCTTGATTTAGAGCAAAACAATAGAAAAACAAAAACAATATAGTGACAAACCTGGTGAGATGATTGGTGATTCTGTAACCATTTCTCTGGAACTATCATAGCTATCTACCCTGTTATCTTCCAGTTGGTCTGGCAATACATTAAATCAAGTCATTTAGGCTCCCTGAGGCTTAGGAGATCTTTTGAGCCAGTTGCATTTCTGTCCATCTTAAAGGGAAGAAAGGGCTCACCAAATGAACTTCCAGGGCTTCCTCTAAGTGTACAGCATCTGTTTTGATCAAGTAATATATTTAAAATTTAGAACTATCTGTGAATTGTAAATTATTCTCATATGGTTTAAATTTCCCATTCTCCTTAACCACAAGAACAGGAAAACTGTTTCTACTAGTTTCTCATATCTAAAATATAAAACAAAGCTCAGAAAACATTGGAGACATACGTCTCTCATCATGCTTCTTGTACAGCCTTAGCATATTTTGCTGTCTTTGAGAAAAGTTAACTTCTTCCACTTCAGTAAGGCTTCCAAAACTCTGCTCAGTTGCTTCTCTGACCTAACATAAAAGGAATGTCCACACACAAAACAGTTTATATCTTAGGTAAGAGCATGAGTCAAAGTTCTGTTTGAGACTTTTGAGAATGATCAGTGCATACTGCTAAGAAAAATGCCATTAGCAGCTCTAAGGCTAAACTCAAAAAGGGTGTAGTTATTGGTATGCCTCACTCCCACAAACCCAGGTACCAAAGATTCTGTACTGGTTTGAAAACGTTGAAAATAAATGTCAAAAGTGAGGAGGGAAATATAAAAAGGCGGTTTTATTTTGACAGTAGTACCTCAGTGTTTGCCATACAATGTTTTTTCTCTCCTAAGTTCTCTTCTTCGAAGACAATTGCAGACATTAGATTGGCTGTTTTCTTTGGCCTTGAAAAGGGAGAGATAAGAGGGAATTCTGGTAAAATGTGAGTATTTGAAGGAGAGAAGACTCCTCTGTGCGCCACAGAATATTGACTGTTTACCAATCAGACTTGCTATCTGGCTGGTGCGGAACTTATGCAGAGATACTAGTCACATTATCCTTACTTCCTCATGTTCTTGGTTCTAAAGATATATGTGAGTTGAATATTTGAGATCTACAGACTTGAGAGGGACTAGAGTGAGTTGTAAGCAAGAAAGAGACAAGCAAATTAGATGATGATGGGGCTAGGTCAGCTGATAAGTGTTGAGAATATGTTTAAGATTAAGTTTGCATCAGCTGTGCATCCTCTGTTGTTGATAACCAATAGAATGAAGACTAATTAAAGAAGGAATTAGCAGCCTTGTCCCTACCTACTGAGTCTGTTCATATTCTAAACTATAAAAATCTAGTAACACCGACTCATAGGGAGCACATGTAACTAAATTTAACTCTCTCCTTTCCCTTTATTATTCCCTAAAGCCGGAAGCATAAGAGATCAAGAGATAATACTGGGAGTGTGGGAAAGCATGGCACAAACTTACTCCTCTCCAAGACTCTGAGCCAATGCTCTTTCTTAGTGGAAGAAGGTGGCACTTTGAATCAAACACAATGGAAAGACTGAAATAAATAGGGTTAAGTGTTAACAATAAAACAATTGACTGAAAAAAACAATTTGTTATTTGTGGAATGCATTATTTAAGGACAAGTTGTTATTACAGACTCTATCTTTTACAGTTACTAGAAAAACAAAATGCTTTCAGGTATAAAAGTATAATTTTCAAAAAGTTAAAAATATAGCTATTGTATATATGTAGACTGGACATTAGACAAAGTTTTTTAACTTACTGAAGAGAAAATTAGCAAGATGTAAAGCTCTTTAAAATATCATGTGAGGAAATCTTCATAGTCAATGGAGAAAAGAATGCTGACATAAATTTGTTAAGCTGGAACACAAATTGCTTAAGGTCTCATAGAACAATTAAAACCTATCCTTTGGGGTAATATTCTCCAATTGACAGAAATCCTTTGCATCTCTACTGACAAAAAAATCTATATCTTTGCCTGTAACTTCAAGGAACCAGCTTCCAATCAATATTCAATAGTAAATCAAACAAAGGTACATTCCATAAAAAATGAAATAATGCTTGTATAGGCTTTTTATGCAGGGGTCATCGTGTGTGTGTGTGTGTGTGTGTGTGTGTGTGTGTGTGTGGATAAAGGGCCAGATAATAAATATTATAGACTTTGTAGTACATATGGTATATAATTCCACTACTAAGTTCTGTCACTGTGGTGCAAAAGCAGACAGAAAATACAGAAACAAATGAGTAGCTATTGTGATGGTTAATTATAGATTTCAACTCTACTGAATTAAGGGATACCCAGATAGCTGGCAGAGCACTACTTCTAGGTATGTCTGTGAGGGCATTTCTGTAAGAGATTGGTATTTGAGTCGGTGGTCTGAGTAAGGAAGTTTCACCCTCATCTCATGTGGATGGGCACCTTACAACCACTAAGGACCCAGATAGAACAAAAAAGGGAGGAGAGGTGAATTTGCAAACAGGCTTTTTCTCTTCTTAAGCTAAAATAACCATTTTTCTCCTGCCCTTGGATATTAGAACTTCAGGTTATTTGGCTCTTACACTCTGGGACCTGCGTCCATGGGCCCCTAGTGTCTCAAGCCTTCAGATTGAGTTGAATCATGCTGCCATCTTCTCTGGTTCTCCATCTTGTACACAGCATATTGTGGGACTTCTTAGCCTCTGCATTTGTGTAAACCATTCCACTAAGAAATCCCCTTTCTTCTATCTATACACATACCACCTACCTGCCTACCTACCCATCTACGTACCTCTCTAATCTATCATCTATCTATTCATGCTTTTGATTCTGTTTTTCTGGAGAACCCTTCTAATTCAGCTACATTTCAATAAAATTTTACTTACAGACACTGAACTTTGAATTATATATAATTTTATGTATTGCAAAATATTATTCCTATTTTTAAACTTATTTCAATATATGAAAAACAATCTTAGCCTGTAGCTTATATAAAAACAAGTGGTATGCCAGATTTGGCCAGCATATTATAGTTTGGTAACCCTCGTGTTAGACAGTACTCTGTGACATTTAAAGGCCATGCAGTCATCATTTTGCTTTATGTGCATGTTCTCTTAATATGTGATTATATATAAATAAGTTGAATATTTTCAACCACACTTGTTCCACCTACAATCGTAAGCTCTCATTTAAAAATTATTTAAATATGTCACCCCTCAATTACAAAGACGAGGGAAAATGATGAGCATTGAGAACTAGTTTTTCTAGCTTTAACTTTATGTAACCTTTGACAGGTGGGTGGTTGGGATTCTTTGGGTCTCTCACAGCTTAGATATGCATGGTCTTAACAATTTCTAAAATCATTCCTAAGTATAAGATTATTTTCTGTCAGCAAATCTAAAGCAAATGAAAAAAAAATTAAAAACAATGGTTTCTCTACATTTTTTCACACTTGTAGAACAATTTATGTCAAGCGATGGTTTTACTTTGAACCTCAAGCCGCTGTCTACATTATCTATATTTTATACCATTCATTGGTTGAAGATATTTGCATCTAGAGTTACTTAATGTGTTTCTCTTCATGAAGATTCAAATTAACAAGTATATGAGCCCTACAAGCATTTAAAAAACTAGGCATTATTGTGAGAAAAGTACTATTAAAATGAAGTTATATGAGATATTGACAATTATGATTTTATTACATGATTTTGAATGTTTTTTTCTCTCTCTGTGGATCCCAAACCAGCTATGTAATTTGAGTGCAAGCTCATCTTAATTTGATAAGTTGCTTGTCAATATTGGCACATAGTGGAAGTGAGCAATAGAATATGCATGAATTTGAACAACTTTCTTCCTTATCTCTGGTGATAAATTCGACATCAACAGATCACTTGTAAGAAACTTTGTAAAGCAATGCATGCCATCTTTAATTAAATGTACTTAAATACTTTTCTGCACAAATTAATTTTATATAAAATATATACCCATGATATCTAGTAATTTTAATGTGTACTTTTATTGAAGTCATTTTTAACATAAATGCACCAATTTTATATCCCCAAATTTATAGGTATGCATACATATTTACTAATACAAATAGTATAAAATATATGAAATAAACATCTTAAAAGCATGTTTTAAAAATAAATGTATAGAGAAGTTCTAATATTTTCTTTCCATATCTTTCACAATACTTTTATTTTTCCCCTTTTATCTACCTTTGGAGGCCATTACTCTAGCTCAGTAATACATAACATAGAAATGAAGGGAGATGGAGTTTCTGCTGCTCCAGTAATATATACCAGAATTTTGGGGTTATTGGTAGTATATGTGTTCTGTACATAAATTAAAAATCACTGTTCTGGAAAAAGAAACTGGTAAAGTCTGAATCCTACAGATTTTTTTCTCTATTATGCATCTAAGAATTCCTTTCTCTGTAATCCTCTTTCAAGGAATGAGAACTTTTCTGTACAAGAAAAGAGAGACAGAGAGAAGTTACATCATTTAGAATCCCTGTCACTCCAGATATTCAACACTCAAATCTAAATCTAGTAACAAGGATAGTTTAGGAATTCTTATATATTTTGTAGATATGCAGAGAAAAATGAAATTCCTAAAAATAACTGAACCCATTTTCATATTTGTGACTTGTCAGTAATAAATCTAAAGTTAATAATTATTAGTCTGTATCTTCAGTCATCTGCCGGCTGATATTTATGGGAGTAATGTGGTATCTTCCCAAGCAATGCAATCATGTACATCAAACAGAAGCCATTAGGAATGGAAATGTATTGTTGTAAACAACCAAGGATGAAAAACACTTAATGGTGCCATTATCATCATGTTAAAATACCTATTGCAACTTTTAGAAATTGATTGTATTATTCAACTGCTCGCAATGATTTCTAATCTTTAAAATTGAATTGTGTTATACTTTCTGAAAATATGTGTTCTGGGCATCTCACCATATAAAATGTAAGTTGATAAGCCTGATTAAAATATCCAGACTGCTTGATTAAAACTCTAATAAAATAACTTTAATTATCTCAGTAGGTAACTAATGACTTCCATCTCAGCTTTGGCTCACTGGTTAAATAAAGGTAGAAATACTAACAAAAAAAATTACTGTATAAGATAATAGAATGACTTTATTTTCCATCCAAATCAAAGATTGTCTCTTTATGAGGCATTGGTACACATAACAGAAAATAGATTCTTTGAGGTAAATGTGTATATATCAAGACTACATTCATTTTTCGTATAAAACATGAATTAACTTTGTGACCTAAAATGGCACATCATTTATTTATTTATTTTAATTCAGGCAAGAAGCTAAATGTTATAATTAACATCAAGCTCTTCTCATCTCGTATTTATATATAACACACCCACTGGGGTCTGAAAAGTGGGTGGCAGTAAACACTAATCTGTTATTGAGTGGGATGAATTACTCATTAATTTGCTAAGCAGTAGAGCTCAAAGGATTCTTTCTTGTTTCAGGTTTTGGAAAGTAAGTTTGCCAGCCCTTTGGGGTTTCCTTGAAAATTCTAGGTCAGGCATCAGATTCTCTTATATAGGATAAATGTCACTTCTGGAAATAATGTGTGATAAAGCATGTCATGTCTTTAAAGTATCAGGGTTTAGTTTACCAGATACATGCAACCTTGCCCTCTTACTTACCTAATAATATGTACATCCTAATAACTAAACTGTGAACTCACCAAAAGGAATTAAAAGATTGTTTTCCCCCACCAGGAAAAGCTTCCCTGTGAGATATGAAATAAAGTCTGAATATTTTCATTGGTATACTTTCTCCTTGGTTGACTCATAATCTATTATTTAAACAGCCAGAAAGCCGAAGAGAAAAACAAAATTGTGTTGAACAAGCCCTTGACTTCATGGTGTTTTAAAAAATCATATAGTGACATAAGAGGTCAACAAAAATAAATTATGCTCCATGCTGGTAACTGGGTTATTTTTTTTTAATAAGCTTTCTTGACTGGTAAATTTAGAGGAAGATTAAATATTAATGATCAAGGAGGATTAATTGTGACATTTAAACTTAAAGGCAATTTAAAAAGTGATTTGGGAGAAGGAATATAATATACATTTTATATAATTTGACATATACTGGAGTCTACTTGCATATATTGCTAATGGTTTTTATGGCTGCCATATTTCATGAGGCCTAGAGCAGATAGTCTCAAATTCTTAGTTTTGTGTCTCGGTATATTTCAAGGCACTCCAAGTTTTCTATGAATTCATAGAGACTTCAATTCTTATGATTTCCTCTATAGTCAAAACCAATACTTACCAGTTAGTTATAAGTCTGATTTTGAACATGAAAACAAAACAAATCTAAGCAAAACAAAACAAAATTAGAATCCATCTCATGATTGGTTCTTCCAGGCAACGTCTGCACCCTTAGAAATTTTCAAAAATATAATTAGCCCTTCTTGGAGAATGGTTTTCTATTTATAGTCACATTGCTTCAGCTCCAAAACTATAAGTATACGATTTCTCCCTCTCTGAACGCTCCAGTATAAAAAGTCACTACACCCTCTGGCTTGGTTTCCCTGTTATCTCATGTTGTACTATTTCCATCTTCTCCCAGGATACCAAACTCCTTCATTCCTATGACGATAAGGAATCTCACCCTTTTTCCTCTTTACTCTTCTATAGCAAGGCCAGTTTACTAGGTACTGTTAGAAATGTGACTCAACACACAGTCTGCCTCCCTTTCTCCCCCACAACAGATGAATAAAGTGAATAGAAAATATCCTCTTCACACTTGAACCAATCTATGCACCTGGCCCTGGCACAGAGGTACAGCCACTGGCCTTGACACATTACTCAAAGGCTCTGTTATGAGGATGCTGCCTATCACACTTCATGAAAATTTATATTGTGAAAATATTTTACTTTATGATTTGTGACATTCACACAGCTCAAGCTAAGACTTATGAAAGGTATTATTACATAAATGACTATGGCATGGGGTACTTATCATTTGACTTAATCAAAACTTAAATAATAGAGCAAGTAATACAAGAGGCAGGTGGAAATATTGAAATAATAAAATAGCACTGCTTTTTAAAATTTAAATGTTTATAAACCACAGCTTTTATTTATTTTTACTATTATTTTAAGTTCAGGGGTACAAGTGCACATAGGTGAACTTGTGTCATGGACATGTTGTACAGATTATTTCATCACCCAGGTATTAAGCCTAGTGCCCATTAGTGTTTTTTTTTTCCTGATTCTCTTTCTCCTCCCACCCTCCACCCTCCAATGGGCCCCAGTGTGTGTTGTTACCCTCTGTGTGATCATGTGCTCTTATCACTTAGCTCCCAATTGTAAGTGAGAACACTATTCACAATAACAACAGTGCTTTTAATAAATTCTCCTACTGAACTGTCAAAATTTAAAAAAAATGGCAAATACATTGTTATATGGTGTTCTAATTTTAAAATTCTATTTAGTTGTTAGGGTTTTTCACTTTTTTTTTTTTTTTTTTCCCAGTATGTTAGGACTCTTTGGCCCTATTGGCAGTCAAAATATTTTCTGATGTCCTCAATTTCATGAGTTTTGTTAACAGTTAATGTTGAATATTATTCAAAGCTTTAAAAATACTGGAAATAATTGACTTCAGTAATAGCTTTTATCCATATATTCACCTATCTTACAAATAGAAAAATATAAACTTATGTCATAATAAATTTTAAGTAGTATGAAAATTTTCTAAATAGTTTTTTTAAATAACAACAATGAGTTTGAAAAATTCTTTCACAATAAAATTACCAAAACAATAGTTTAGAATTTATATAATCATGTTGTGATTGTAAATTTTTATGAGAGTCACAAAATATAAACTTATATATATTCAAAAAAACTGTATGCTGGCAATAAAAATGTACATTTCAATCTGCCTAATAAAAGTTGAAAGGAATTAATCTGCTAGTATTCTGAAGTTAAATAATATATTGAGGGCAGACTGCCTGAGTTTTAATTCTATCTTTAATTCTTATCATTTGCTGTGTGACATTAGACTTGTTAGTATGTAAGACTATGTTTTGGTTTGTTTCCCATGGTTAAACTGGAGATGAATTTTTATGTGGTTTTTGGCATCCTACATTCCTGTAAGGATATGCACTAGTCTCTTGGTATCAGTGGGGGATTGCTTCCAGGAATCCCCATGAATACCAAATTCCACAAATACTCAAGTCCCTTATATGAAATGGTTTAGTATTTGCATATAACCTGTGCACATCCTCCTGTATGTTTTAAATCATCTCTGAATTACCAATAATACCTAATATTAATACAATGTAAATGCCATGCAAAGAGCTGTTATACTATATTGTTTAGGAAATAGTGACAAGAAAAGAGTCTGTACATATTTAGTACAGAGGCAACCATTCATTTTTTAAAACATATTTTTGATCTTTGGTAGGTTGAATCCATGAATGTGCAACCCACAGATTTGTAAGGTCGATTTCCACATCTGTGGCTTCAACTAACCTTGAATTAAAAGTGTGTGTGTATATATACACACACATATATATGTATATATGTATATACACACATATATATGTGTGTGTGTGTGTATATATATAATTACATGTGTACTGAGCACAGACAATTTTTCTTCTCATGATTCCCTAAACAATACAGTATAACTACTATTTACATAGCATTTACATTGTATTAGTTACGATGAGTAATATACAGACAATTTAAAGCATACAGGAGGTTGTGTGTAGATTATATGCAATTAACATTTTATATCTGGGACTTTAGCATTTGTGGATTTTGGTATTCAAGGGGGATTCTGGAACCAATTCCCCATGAATATCAAGGGACAACTTAACAAGGCTTCAATGAATTTTAGATTTCTTCCCTCTAGACATATTAAATAAGAAACAACTGTCAAGTTAGATGTCTCAAAATCAATGAAAGATTAAAAAGTAACATGACTCAATGGGACAGATGACAAAGGACAGATAGGGCTCCATACTTGACAGAGAACTGTCACGCTACAAACAATATTTGAAACATCTGTCTCTAAATGCCTCATGCCACAGATACATACAATTGAAATGATAAAAGTTTCAACCTAGCCATTTCAAAGTGAATCAGATCCAAAGTTCTGTGATAAATATTTTTTTTCTGTTTGTCCACTTAACTTCTAATCCCAGGGCTATTGGTGTATTTTTTATAGTCTTATACACAACACTTTACTCATTAGGTTATATTCCCATTCATATCTCTCTCTCTGTCTCCTTGTTGCTTGTTTGCTTTCTTCTACTTCTGCTTCTTTGTAACTGTATTATATTAAAGACATTGAAATATCATATCGGTGAGAGATATCAAGAGTTCATTCTTGATCTGATAATACTTTGCTCTGAATTGTCAAAACAAATATATTAGTAATAAAAACCTAACCACCCCCAGAAAATGTTTAAACTAAAGTGAAAAATTAGAAGAGAAAGACATATTACCAAAATTCCACAGAATTAAGGAAAATATTTACAAACTATTCATTTCACAAGGGATTAACAACCAGAATATATAAGAAGTTCAAACAAATGAACAGGAAGAATATAGTAATATGATTTAAAGATGGACAAAAAATCTGAATAGAGATTTCTCAAAAGAAGACATAAAGTAGCCAACAGGTATATGAAAAAATGCTCGACATCACTAATCATCAGAGCAATGCAAATCAAAACCACAAGATATATCTTCTCACTCCAGCTTTTATCCAAAAAACAGACAATAATGAAAGTGGGAGAAGAACAGTAGAAAGGGAAACTCTTGTACACTGTTAGTGGAAATATAAATTAGTACAGCCACTATGGTAAAGAGTATGGAGTTTCCTCAAGAAACTGGAAATGGGACTACCATATTATTCATCAATCCCACTGCTGGGTATATGTTCAAAAGAAAGGAAATCACAATGTGGAAGATATATCTTCCCTCCCATGTTTAATGCAGCACTATTCACAATAGCCAAGGTATGGAATTGACTTTTGTCCATCAATGGATGAATGGATAAAGAAAATGTATACACAGTGGAATATTATTTGGCAATAAAAAATAATGAAATTCTGTCATTGGCAACAAAATGGATGGAACTGGAGGACATTATATAATGAAATAAGCCAGGTATAGAAAGGCAAATTTCAACAATGTGAAATTAGATCTCACTCATGTGAGAACTAAAAATTTAAAAAATAATAACTCTTGCAGACAGAGAGTGGAATGATGGTTACCAGAGGTTGGGAAGGGTAGTGGGGAGGTAAGGATAAAGTGGGGATGGTTAATGTGTACAAAAAAACAGTTTAGCATAAAAAACAGATAGCATAAATAAGGTCTAGTATTTAGTAACACATTACGGTGACTATACTTAATAATTTGCATATTTTAAAATAACTAAAAGAATGAAATTGTAATGTTCCTAATACAAAGAAATGATAAATGGTTGAAGTGATAGAGGGATACCCAAATTACCCCAATTTATATTATTATACGCTGTATGCCTGAATCAAAGCATTACATGTATTCAATATACACAACTATTATGTACATTTAATAATTACAATTTTTAAAAAATAAGTAAAAAACTAGAGTTACATTCAAAACTACAGGTAATCATAAACTCTTAAAATCAGCTCAAAATAGTGAAAACCTAGGCAATACCATTCAAGACATAGGCATGGGCAAAGACTTCATGACTGAAACACCAAAAGTAATGGCAAGAAAAGCCAAAATAGACAAATGGGATCTGATTAAAGAGCTTCTGCACAGCAAAAGAAACTATCATCAGAATGAGCAGGCAACCTACAGAATGGGAGAAAATTTTTACAATCGATCTATCTGACAAAGGGCTAATATCTAGAATCCACAAAGAACTTAAACAGATTTACAAGAAAAAAAAATCCCATCAAAAAGTGGGAGAAGGATATGAACAGACGCTTCTCAAAAGAAGACATTTATGCAGCCAACAAACATAAGAAAAAAAGCTCATCATCACTGGTCATTAAAGAAATGCAAATAAAAACCACAATGAGATACCATCTCACGCCAATTAGAATGGTGATCATTAAAAACACAGGAAACAACATATGCTGTAGAAGATGTGAAAAAATAGGAACACTTTTACACTGTTGGTGGGAGTGTAAATTAGTTTAACCATTGTGGAAGACAGTGTGGCAATTACTCAAGGATCTAGAACTAGAAATACCATTTGACCCAGCAATCCCATTACTGGGTGTATACCCAAAGGATTATAAATCATGCTACTATAAAGACACATGCACACATATGATTATCATGGTACTGTTCCCAATAGCAAGACTTGGAACCAACCCAAATGCCCATCAATGATAGACTGGATAAAGAAAATGTGGCACATATACACCATGGAATACTATGCAGTCATAAAAAAGGATGAGTTCATGTCTTTTTCAGGGACATGGATGAAGCTAGAAACCATCATTCTCAGCAAAATAACACAAGGAGAGAAAACCAAACGCTTCATGTTCTCACTCATCAGTGGGAGCTGAACAATGAGAACACATGGACACAGGGAGGGGAATATCACACACCAGGGCCTGTTGGGGGATGGAGGCCTATGGGAGGGATAGTATTAGGAGAAATACCTAATATAGATGACTGATTGATGGGTCAGCAAACCACCATGGCACATGTATACATATATAACAAACTTGCATGTTCTGCACATTACCCCAGAACTTAAAATATAACAAAAAAATACAAAAACAAAAATAAATAATTAAAAATACAAATAATAGCAATACAAATATTTTCACTTTTATAGTGAATTATAGCCATGTACTTCTTTTGGATTATATTAAGAGCAAGAATCTTAGGAAAGTCAAAAAGAAGTCTCAGTTGTAACAAGTCTATAAAGCATTGTCAAATTGCAAGAGAGTTAAAGTGAATTTGCCTGTAATGAGTCAAGTTCCTTTTAAGACATTGTAGCACATTTTGTACCAGATACTTCTATTATTTCCAAGTCTTAATGGAGAAATTAAGCAAAGTGTATTATTCTCCAGGTATAGTTTATAATTAATGCTAACATTAATATGTTCACTTAGTGAAGTTTTCTCTGTCGAACTAACAGACATTTTTCTGTCTTATGTATATTTCAGTTAAAATCTACACTAAAACACCATATTTTATAGCACCTACCTGTTTTAATTTAATGAAAACCTTAACTTCAAGATTGTACTTGCACAATAGATAGTAAAATAAAAAATGAAAAATCAGATGACACAATAAATGCACTTTATCTAAGACAATTAGTTTTAGTTTTAAAATGCATTTATATTGTTTTATTATGGCCTGTTTCCTCAATGGCAAACATTATTTGGCCTATTTGAGCACTATTTTTTTTCATCTTACTCTAAGTCAATAAAGTCAATGTATTTTTGTTAATAGACATGAAATGAGTTACAACAGCAATAGTAACTAATTGAGGATGAAAATGTGCCTGCGACACCAAAGGTATTATCATTAAAACAAATCATTTAAAACGATTTTATTCATTAAAGACTGAGATCCTCAAGAAGTTATATACTTTTCCAAAATTTTGACCATGGCGTATGTATTAGTCCATTTTCACACTGCTGATAAAGACATACTGGAGATTGGGCAGTTTACAAAAGAAAGAGGTTTAATTGAACTCACAGTTACATGTGCCTGGGGAAAGCACACAGTCATGGCAGAAGGCAAGGAGGAGAAAGTCAAATCTTACATGGATGGCGGCAGGCAAAAGAAAAGCTTGTACAGGGAAACTCCGCCTTATAAGTCCATCAGATCTTGTGATCCTCATTCACTCTCATGAGAACAGTGCAGGAAAGACTCGCCCCCATAATTCAATCACCTCCCGCCAGGTCCTTCCCACAACACATAGGAATTCAAAATGAGATTTTGGTGGGGACACAGCTGAATATATTAATAAGGTAGATTTTGAAGAATATAAGTAATTACTAAAAAGAAAGATTTTAAATGATCTAAACATCTCAGGATTGACAATAAGTATTATGTTAACAACCATAAGTATTAATATTTATCTAATATTTTATAATTAATAAAAACATTTACATGTGGTAGGGCATAGTCACAGCTCAAAACTTCATGATTTTGAAGCCTACAGATTCTGAAACCTAAGTATCTGGGTTTAAATCCTGGTTATGCCTTTGTTTTTCTTTGGTCTATAAAACATCAATTAAATATTTTCACTTTATAATTGCTTTTGAGAATTATGTAAGTAAATACATGTGCAATGTTTGCAATGGCACCTACCTCATAGTAATCCATAAGTCAATAAATGTCATCTATTGGAGTTATTTTAATTACATAGATTATTTATATCTTGAAACAACATCTTGAATAACAGAAGTATATTAGACACAAACCTTGAGCAATTTTTCAGATTCCCTTTGTGACCTCCTTCTTTTCAGAGGCACTGTCCACTTTTTGGACAGTGTTGCCATAGCCTTTGCTGATGCTCACACAAAGCTCCTCATGCTGCCTAAAGTTGAAGTCCCGTCTCTGAATGGCCACACACCCCACATGCCAAGTTCAGTCTAGGTCACATTACCCTTCTACTTCCAAATTTGAATAAAATGTGGCACTTCTGGGTATAGACAATGGTTTTCTGAGCCACCCCCATAAAGCCAAATGCCAAAACCCAGAGGCTTCTACATAGTAACCTTTGTTTACCATTAGAATTGCCTAGATTTGCTGAGACTGTCTTGTTATGTGCTGTTGTCGTGTGTAAGTATTAATAGTAACCCAAGGTACTGCAATATATTTGACAATAAATTTTGTGGCTACCCTAATGATGAGAAAGAGCTGGCATTGATATTGGTAAACAAATAAATAAATGGAACAGAATGAAGAAACCAGAATTAGATCCACACAAATATGATCAGTTGATTTTTGACATAGGCCAAAAGCAAATTGAGAAAGTACAATTGGACAGGTATATTAAAAAATGTAAATCCAACCTCGACCCATATCAAGCTTTTGTGCAAAATTAATTAAAATGAACCAGCAATACAAATAAAAGAACTAAAATTATAAATTATTACAAGAAAATGTAGAAGAAAATTTTTGTGATATTGAAATAGAAAAATATTATTAAGATATAACCCCAAAAGTATGATCCATAAAAGAAAAAGAATGACAAATTAGACTATCACAATTAATACTCTCCAAAGACACGATTAAGGGAAAGAAAAGACAAGACAGGCTGGCAGTAATTATTTGCAAATTATATATTGATAAAGTACTTAAATGTAGAATATAAAAAGAACTCAAACTCAAGAATAAGAAAATAATCCATCCAATTACAAAGAGGGAACAAGATCTGAACAAATACTCTATGAAAAAGGGATGCAGATGGCAACTTAGTTCTTAAAATGTTGTTCAACATGTCTAGTCATAAATTAAAACTACCATAAGATATAACACATAAATGTTAGGAAGTCAAAAGTGTGAAGTAAAATGAAGAAATAGAACAGTTCAATTCTTCTTTTTTTAATTTTATTGTTAGCGTGAGGTTCATGTGCAGATTTGTTTATGTAGGTAAACTTGTGTCATGGGAATTTGTTATACAGATTATTCCATCACCGAGGTATTAAGCCTTGTAAACATCAGTAATTTTTCCTGATCTTCTCCTTTCTCTGACCCTTCATTCTCTGGTAGGCTGCAGTGTCTGTTGTTCCCGTCTATGTGTCCAAGTGTTCTCATCATTTAGCTCCCACTTATAAGTGAGAACGTGGTATTTGGTTTATTTTTCCTGTATTAGTTTGGCTCAGGGTAACAGTCTCCAGCTTCATCCATGTTTCTGCAGGAGACAATCTTAATCTTTTTTATGGCTACAGTATTCCATGGTGTATGTGTACCACATTTTCTTTATCCAGTCTACCATTTATGAGCATTTAGGTTGATTCCATGTCTTTGCTATTGTGAACAGTGCCGCAATGAACTTAAAAGTGCATGTGTCTTTCTGCTGGAATGATTTATACTCCTTTGGGTATATACCCAGTAATGAGATTGCTGGATCGAAAGGTAGTTCTGTTTTTAAGTCTCTATGGAATTGCCACACTACTTTCCACAATGGTTGAACTAATTTACACTCCCACAGAGTATAAGTGTTCCTTTTACTCCACAACATCACCAGCACCTGTAATTTTTTTCCTTTTTAATAATAGGCATTGTGGTACGTGTGAGATGATATTTCATTGTGGTTTTAATTTGTATTTCTTTAATCAGTGATGTTGAGCTTTTATTCATATGCTTCTTGGGCACATCTATGTCTTCTTTTGAAAAGTGTCTGTTCATGTTCGTTATCTACTTTTTAATGGGGTTATTTTTTTTTCTTGTAAATTTGTTTAAATTATAGATGCTGGGTATTAGACCTTTGTCAAATGCATAGTTTTCAAGCATTTTCTCCTATTCTATAGGTTGTCTGTTTACTCTGTTGACAGTTTATTTTGCTGTGTAGAAGCTCTTAAGTTTAATTAGATCACATTTGTTAATTTTTGCTTTTGTTGCAATTGCTTTTGATGACTTTGCTATGAGATCTTTGTCCATTCCTATGTCCAGAGTGGTATTGTCCAGATTGTCTTCCAGGATTTTTTAAACTTTTGTGTTTTACATTTAGGTCCTTAATTTATCTTGAGTTGATTTTTGTATATGGTGTAAGAGAGGGATTCAGTTTCAGTCTTCTACATATGGCTAGCCAGTTATCTCAGTACCACTTATTGAATAAGAATTCCTTTCCCCATTGCTTGTTTTTGTCAGCTTTGTTGAAGATCATATGATTGTAAGTGTGTGGCATTATTTATGGACTCTCTATTCTATTCCATTGGTCTATGTGTCTGTTTTTGTACCAGCATCATGCTGTTTTGGTTACTGTAGCCCTGTAGTATAGTTTGAAGTTAGGTAGCATGATTCCTCCAGCTTTGCCCCTTTTGCCTAGGATTTCCTTGGCTATTCAGACTCTTTTTTTAGTTCCATATGAATTTTAATTTTTTCTACTTCTGTGAAGAATGTCACTGCTAGTTTCATAGATACAGCATTTAATCTATAAATTGCTTGGGGCAGTATGGCTATTTTAACGATACTAATTCTTCCTTTCTATGAGCATGGAATGTTTTTACATTTGTTTGTGTAAACTTTGATTTATTTGAGCAGTGCTTTGTAGTTCTTTTGCCTCCCTGGTTAGCTGTATTTCTAGGAATTTTACTCTTTGTGTGATTATTGGGAATGGGATTGCATTCCTGATTTGGATCTCAGCTTGGTGGTTGTTGGTATACATTGATTTTTGTATCCTGAGACTTCACTGAAATGTTTTATCAGATAAGAAGCTTTTGTGCCAAGACTACGGGGTTTTCTAGATATGGAATTGTATCACCTGCAAATAGTGATAATTTTGACTTGCTTTCTTCCTATTTGGATGTCCTTTATTTATTTCTCTTGCCTGACTGCTTAGGCCAGGACTTCCAATAAACCGCTTGTATTTAACATAGGAGTGGTAAAAGAGGGCATTCTTGTCTTGTGGCGGTTTTCAAGGGGAATGCTTTCAGCTTTTAACCAATCAGTATGATGTTGGCTATTGGTTTTTCACAGATGGATCTTACTATTTTGAAGTATGTTCCTTCAATACGTAGTTTATTGAGAGCACTTACCATGAAGGAGTGTTAAATTTCACTTAAAGCCTTTTCTGCATTTAAAGATAATCATGTGGTTTAGTCTTTCGTTTTGTTTATGTGATGAATAATATTTATTGATTTGTGTATGTGGAACCAACCTTGCATTCAAAGCCTACTTAATCATAATAAATAAGCTTTGAAATGTGCTGCTGGATTCTGTTTGCCAGTATTTTGTAGAGGGTTTTTGCATCAATGTTCATCAAGGGTACTGGCCTGAATTTTTTTTGGTATTAAAATGGTGCTGGCCTCATATAATGAGTTAGAGGAGGAGTTCCTCCTCAGTTTTTTGGAATAGTTTCAGTAGGAATTGTACCAACTCTTCTTTGTACATCTACTAGAACAGCTGTGAATCTGTTTGGTCCTGTGCTTTTTTTTTTTTTTTTTTTTTTTTTTTTTGCTTAGTAGGCTATTTATTACTGTCTCGATTTTAGAGCTCATTAGTGGTCTGTTCAGGGATTCCATTTCTCCCGGGTTCAGTCTTGGGAGGGTATATGTGTCCAGGAATTTATCCATTTCTTCTACATTTTCTAGTTTGTGTGTATAGAGGTGTTCATAATATTCTCTGATGGTTGTTTGTATATCTGTGAAGTCAGTGGTAATATTCCCCTGGAATTTTCTGATTGTGTTTATTTGATTATTCTTTATTTTCTTTTTATTAGTCTTACTAGTGGTCTAATCTTATTTTCTTAAAAAAAAAAAAAAAAAAAAAAAAAAAAAAAAACAGTCCCTGGATTAGTTGACCTTTTCAATTTTGTATGTGTGTGCTAATCTCCTTTAGTTCAACTCTAATTTTGGTTATTTCTTGTCTTGTGCTAGCTTTGGGATTTTTTTTGTTCTTAGTTCTCTAGTTTTTTAAATTGCGATATTAAGCCTTTAACTTGAGATCTTTCTAACTTTTAAATTGAGCATTTAGTGCTATAATTTTCCATCTTCATGCTGCCTTGGCTGTGTCCCAAAGAGTCTTGTATGTTGTATTTTGTTCCCATTCGTTTCATAGAACTTCTTGATTTCTGCTTTAATTTTATTATTTACCCAAATGTCATTCAGGAGCAGGTAATTTCCATGTAATTGTATGGTTTTGAGTGATTTTCTAAACCTCAATTTCTAATTTTATTGTACCATGGCCCAAGAGAGTAGTTGTTATGATTTCACTTCTTTTGCATTTCCATTTTGCATTTGCAACTGTTTTGTGTGCAATTATGTGATTGATATTAGAATATGTGCCATGTGGTAATGAGAAGAATATATATTCTGTTGTTTTGGGTGGAGACTTCTGAAGATGTCTATAAAATCTATTTGATCTAGTGCTGAGTTCACATCCTGCAAATCTTTATTAATTTTCCACTTCAATCATCTGTCTAGTATTGTCAGTGGAATTTTGAAGTCTTCCACTATTATTGTTGGTAGACTTTGAGTGTCCTTTTGAACATCTCTAAGAACTTGATTTATGAATCTTGGTGCTCCAAAGTTAGGTGCATATAGTATAAGACAGGTCTTCTAGTTGAATTGAACCCTTTACAATTATGTAATGTCCTTTGTTTGGTCTTTTTTGATGTTTGTTGGCTTAAAGTCTACGCTGTCTAAAATTAGAATAGTGGCAACCCCTAATTTTCTCTGGTTCCCATTTGCTTGGTAGATTTTTCTCCATCCCTTTATTTTGAACCCATGTGTGTCTTTCCATGTGAGATGGGTCTTGAAAACAGCATACTGATGAGTCTTGATTCTTTATCCAGCATGCCACTCTGTGTATTTTAATTGGGGCATTTAGCCAATTTACATTTACAGTTAGTATGGATATATGTCAATTTGATTCTGTCATCATGATGTTAGCTAGTTATTATGCAGACTTATTTTGTTGTTGCTTTATAGTGTCACTGGTCTGTGTACTTCAGTGTGTTTTGTAGTGTTTGGTAATGATCTTTCCTTTTCATGTTTATTGCTTTTTTCAGGAGCTATTACAAGACAGATTCTAGTGGTAACAAATTCCCTCAGCATTTGTTTGTATGAAAAGGCTCTAATTTCTCCTTTGCTGGTGAAGCTTATTTTGGCCAGATATAAAATTATTTCTTTATTATTATTATTTTTTGAGATGAAGCCTCACTCTGTTGCCCAGGCTAGAGTGCAGTAGTACAGTCTCGGTTCACTGCAACCTCCACCTCCTGGGTTTAAGCAATCCTCCCACCTCAGACTCTCAAATATCTGGGATTACAAGTGTGCACCACCATGCCTGGCTAATTTTTGTATTTTAGTAGAGATGAGGTCTCATCATGTTGGCCAAGCTTGTCTTGAACCCCTGATCTTAAGTGATCCACCCACCTTGGACTCCCAAAGTACTGAGATTGCAGGTGTGAGGCACCACATCTGGCCAAGATATAAAATTCTTGATTAAAATTTCTTTTCTTTAAAAATGTTGAATATTGTACCCTAACCTTTTCTGGCTTATACAGTTTCTGCTATGAGCTCTTCTGTTAGTCTGATGGGCTTTCCTTTGTATGTGACCTGATCTTTCTCTCTAGCTGCCTTTCATATATTTTCTTTCATTTCAGTCTTGGAGAATTTGATGAGTATGTATTAAGGATGATCTTCTTGTGAAGTATCTTACAGGGGTTGTCTGCATTGCCTGAATTTGAATGTTGGCCTCTTTAGCTAGGTTGGAGACATTTTCATAGATGATATCCTGAAATATGTTTTCTGTGTTGCTTCCCTTCTCTCCATGTCTTTAGGGACACCAGTGAATTGTAGATTTTGTCTCTTTACATAATCTTATATTTCTCTTTTTTTTTTTTTTTTTTTTTGAGACGGAGTCTCGCTCTGTCACCCAGGCTGGAGTGCTGTGGCCGGATCTCAGCTCACTGCAAGCTCCGTCTCCCGGGTTCCCGCCATTCTCCTGCCTCAGACATAATCTTATATTTCTCAAAGGTTTCATTCATTCCTTTTAATAGTTTTCTCTCTATTCTTGTCTGAATGTCTTATTTCAGAAAGCCAGTCTTAAAACTCTGAGATTCTTTCTGTCTCTTGGTCTATTCTGCTATTAATATTTGAGATTTAATTGTGAAATTCTCATAGTTTGTTTCTCATGTCTATCGGGTTGGTTGCATTTTCTTCAAAATTGGCCCTTCTGTCGGTCAGCTCCTGTATCATCTTATGATGATTCTTAGCTCCCTGGGATAGGGTTTCAAGATACTCCTGAAAATCAATGATATTTGTTTCTGTCTATATTCTAAATTCTATTTCTGTCATTTTAGCCTTTTGGCCAGATTCAGAATCATTGCTTGAAAGGTAGTGTCATTTGGAGAAGAGAAGGCACTCTGGCTTTTTGAGTTGTCAGAGTTCTTGCACTGGTTCTTGCTCATGTTTGTGGGCTACTGTTCTTTCAGTCTTTGAAGTTGCTGTCCGTTGGATGAGTGTTGTGTTTTTTTTTTTTTTTCTCTTCTTTTATTCTATTTGATGACCTTGAGGGTTGCATCATGGTATAAGGTGGATTCAATAAACTGGCTTTGTTTCTGTAAGATTTTAGGGGGTCAGTGCTCAGTTCCCAACTCCTAGACTGGATGCTCTAACTCTGGAGGACTTGTATTGGACCCTGATTTTGTTCTCTGGCATCTCAAGTTTAGGAATGTACTGTACTAGGGTGGCCAACGTGCTCATTACACTCTGATGGGTGGTGCCAGCCAAAACATATCATAGAATGGTGGCAGTGAAATCTATCCTTGTTTGCATGTGCCAGTGGCAGTGGCAGCATAGCAATATACAGCAGTGTGCTAGCAAGTAATGGGGTGCCTACCTCTGTATTGGTGCTCGCAACAGTTGCAGAGGCAGCATGTCTTGATGGGTGGTCTGGAGGCCCCCAGTGGTGAGTGCTGCACTGGTAATGGGTTAGCATTGGGGAGGGGGCCTGACAGGCAAGGGTCTGTATGCACCCTCTGTGCATGTTCATACAGAGTAGAATGGCCACTCATGGTGTGGAGGGTCCACTGTTCTCTTTGCCTAGTTTCATTCCAGCGGCAGTGTTAGGGCAGGGACAAGACATGTAGAGGACACTGTGCCCACCAGACTTCGACTGCGATGGTGGTACCTCAGGGGAGGCAGAGTGCACTCCCATCAGCAGCAGAAGAAGGGTGGGGTGCACATGCACATGCATGCTGTCAGGGTAGGGAATGCAAAATCCGTCCAGGCACCCATGTGGTAGCAAAGCAATGTGAGGAGTGGCCTTGGGCCCAAGGAAAGTTGTAGGGGAGGGTGAGTGCGAGTGGGCTGATCTGTATCCACGGAGCTGACCTGCTGGAGCCCTCTGTGAATCAGGCATGGTTTACCAGCACAGGAGCTGTCATATGTGTCCCCAGGGGACTGAGTCTGCACTGCAAGCAGGCATCGCCAGGCTGGGGTCCCAAAGAGTCCAGCAGACCAAGAGTTGTTCAGGCCAGACTGGCCCTATCTGATGGGCAAGACTGCCCTGCAGAGTTTAGGTCTGACACTTCCCCTAGGGCTGAATGCTCTCCTATGGGAGTAAGTTGAGCCTAGGAAGATGGCCATCCCTAGCCATGCTCGCTCTGCTACAGGTGCTCCTGCACCAAACTTTTTGGGCTCCACATCGGCAGCATGCTTTCCCCTACCACTTCTCTAAGCAGCTCTCCCTTCAAACTCGAGTGTCCATGGTGGTCAAGCAGTCTCCCCCTGCTGGAATTCCAGAGGCCTTTGGCAAAAGCAGGTTACTCCTTAACAATTCAACTCAACTTCATCTCTGGAGTTGTTAGGGGCCAGCAAGGAGTTCTGGTGCTGTGCCTGGTAGCAGGGTGCAAAGTTCCCAGCTTCCTTCCCCTTCAGCTAGCTCCTATGTTTTCTCTCTGTTCATTCTCAGTGCATTCCCTCTGAAGATCTGTTAGGAGTACACTAGTTGTCCCAGTCCCTCGGTGGCAGCTGTTCCAACTGGCAGCATCTAGTTGGCCATCTTATCCACATCTCAGTTCTAATTCTTATACATTGCTGATGGGCAGCCACTTTGGTAAACAATACGTAAACTTCTTTTAAAGCTGTGTACTTATGATGTGACCCACCAATTTTCTTAGAAGCCCTAAGTACTTACTAAGAGAAATGAAAACTTATTTTCACATAAAAACCTATATGCAAATATTTATTTATGATCACCAAAACAGTAAAAACCAAAAAGGAAAGGCTGCTTTTTTTTTTTTCCAACTTTTGTGTATACACACAATGGAATAATACTTAGTAATAAAAAAAGAACAAACTATGTAGCAATATGCTTGAATCTCAGTGGCATTTTGTGAAATAAAAGAAACCTAACTCAGAATTCTGCAAAGGGAACCATTCCATTTATATGACATTTTAAGAAGTCAGGGTTATTATAACAGAAAACACATAAGTGGTTGCCAGAGTCTCAGGGAGAAAAGAAAATGGCTATCAAGAAGCATAAAGAAAATTTTTGTGGTTATACATTAATGTTTGCCTTGATTGTGGTTACAAGGTTACACAGGTTTTGCTGAAACTCAGAAAATTGTACAACAAAATTTAGTTTTAGTCTATGTACATTTTAGGTTAATCATAAAGGGGAGTTATAAAAAGAAAGGAATAGAATGAGATCACAAAGAATTCTTTTTACTAAGAAAAGAGAATTGAAGTCCCCTAGAAATTGGTAGATAAAAAAGCAAAATAGCGTTTGAAGCATTTCAAAGTGTGCTGCTTTAAAATTGCCATTAGGCAATACTAACTATAATAATTCTTCCAATTTTGTAAAATATTAATTGTGCATAACAATAGTATACAACACAAATCACATCTTATCCAAGAATTTGGAGGTCATACAAGTATCAAAAGACTTTATATTTTATTTTTAGTGTTTTTTAATGGAGATCATTTTTGCACATTTCAATATTTATTTTCTCATCCTTTTAATCCCCAAAATAGACAACATTGTCAAAGGTATTTTCTAGCTGAGTTCTAGTTCTAAGGCTATACTTTTGTAATATATTATTAAAAGCAATTTATACAATTTTCTATTCACTTATTTATCCATTGGTAGAATAAAAAAAAATACTCAGTACATGTGGTACATTGTCCAGATTATACCTGGAATTTAAAATTTTTGTTTTCTCACAAACAATGCCACCCTATTGAACAAAAGCAAAGTTGATCACAAGCTGTGGTATTGTTAAATAATAACAAAGAGTACAAAAACCCATTGTATTGGAAGCTGATGGAAAGTGTCATATTATTGAGTTTTAATACTGAAACTGGCATTAGAAATGAACTAATAAACCATCTATGTAAAAAACCAGAAAACCAAGGCCAGCAAGTCCAATATACTTATTCAAGATGTGCAGCTGAATGATGTCAAAGGCTGAAATCAACCATTTCCCTTCCACATCATCAGTTTATTATCCTTTTTAGTATGATGCATAAATATTTTGGGCAGATTTGTTTATTAAAAATATACCATTATAGTTTGTATTGATACTACTCGGCAAATTATCATTCAAATTGCAAACTAGTAAAATCTGAAGTAGACTTCTAGATTCTGTATTTTATAAGTTTTTGACATCAAGTATAATCTTCATATTGATCTGCATAAAAAATTAGGAAGTTAAATTTACAAGTAAACACACCATCCAATATTTATATGTGAACATACAAGACTATACAAATAAAAAGTTAAATTTGTTTTTGGTCTTAAATGGGAAAAGATTTAGTAATTATTAAACAGAAAGGCATAATTACTCTTAGAAATCTGCTATGCTATTTAGCCTTCCCTCCAGTTAATGTTCAACTCTTAAGAGGCCTCAAATTAGCATAGAAAATAGAATTTATGGATTCAATTTATGTTAAAATTGTTTTTTACAAGTTAGTATAGTGAATGGAAGAATATATTTTATTGGCATTAAATATTATGCTTTCTGAAGTAATTATGCTTCTTGGGTGCATGTATTTATTTTAATAATTATATTTATTAAATGGAAATAATTGAATTTAAACCTTTTCATATTTAGTACATTTTAAATCATGCTCCTCTTAACCACAATTGTGCTTCAATTCTTTATTTACTTTAGTCAGCTGAAATATAATTTTTATAAAAGATAAATTGGTTATTTCTGAATAACAGCATATTCATAATATTTTGTAGCCTCCTTTACTCAAGATTTTATAGAAATTGCTCTACTATTTTCAGATGTATGTCATATAGATAAAATGTATAATGAGAGCAAATTTTATTTTTCCTGTAACTATCTTGATTTTTGTTTTCTTTCTGATATGTAGTTATAGGATTCTTAACTTATAATTCATACATTTCCCCCAGGACATGTAAGTGTCAGTTTATTTTTTTAAATGGACATTTGTTGAGTATATTGACAGTGCCATAACATTTTCACAAACAAATTTTCATTTTATTCAATTATGCTGATCGTATTTTACCACCTTTCTTCAATGTTTTGCCTGCCTGCCTTTTTCCTTCTCCTGGTGAGAATGCTTTTTCAAATTTCCTTCCATATACTTTTTACTTATCCTTGATGAGTCTGCAGATTACAATATTTAATATTAACCTGAATTTTAAATTTTATAGTTTATATTATTTTTCTCTCACTCTCTCCTTTTCTCATCTGTCTGTTGTAGTTTGTTCTTTCAGCCAGGTTTTTAAAAATGATCTTTTCTTTTTATGTTATGTAATGTCACCATTACTTTCATAATTCATTTAGTCTGTGTTTTCTAGTATTTTATGAGAATACAAAAATGATGTTGTTTTACATTTTATTGTTTTCTAGAGTAAATAATCTTCAGTAGAATCAGTGTTATGTTCTTTCTCCTTATTTTTGAGTGCTACAGAATAAATGCAGTGGAAAAATTTTACAAGCCCTAGACTAGATTTTTCTCCCTATACTTCTTTCTAATTTTTCTATGACAGGTGTAGAGTTTCTGTGAGAATTTCTTCTCAGTGACTGACCTTGCATACTCCTAGCTGCCCATTTCCTATAGTGAATTTCTAGTGTTTCTCAATCATTTTTTGATAGTGCAATTTGAAAGGCTCTCTTATTCCTATAACATGGCCATTTAATGTTGGCAGTGGTATACATTACTTGATAATCTACAGTTATCTATAGTTCTTTCCTGGTTAGAACTTGAAAAGACACTTCCCACTACAGCACTTTCCTTTTGGCAATTTAGGAAATTTTGGCCCTGAAATCAAGTCACTCGTTTCCTTTATTCTGTCCCAAGCTAGTCTGCAATTCTGGGGATTATAAAATTGGCATGGCTATCTGCTCAGAGATACTAACAAGAGAGATATGGAGAGAATAACGCTCCATCTGCTGTGGAAGTCTGCTTTTACACCTTGTGGCAGTGATTCTCAAGCATTTTAGTCTTGGGGTCCTTCACACTCTTAAAATAATTTAGGAACTCAAACCATTTTATTATTTGCATTTACTATTTTAGAATTTAAGACTGATACATTTTCATATATCATATGAAATGTTTATGTGTTTAATTTTTAATCTATTCAAACATATTAGAAAAACAATTTTAAACTAACATATCATTTAACAATAATTATATTTTCCAACAAACAAGAAAATAATGAGAACAGTTGTACTATTTTGTATTGGCTCATTAGAAAACATCTGGATTTTTATATCTATTTCTTATTCAGCCTATTGTAATATTACACCATGGTAGGTTCTGAAAATTTTTACTGCGTATTTGGTGAATGAATGATAATGGAAAAGGTAAAACATATATTGTTATTTTTATAAAAATAACTCTGACCATGAAGACTTCCCCCCTTTCTGACAAAGCTACTGGGTATACTGTTTGTTTTTGTTTTTGTTTTCAAGTAGTTCTTAGCTTGCTACTGAGCTCTTATTGAAACTAAAGGCCTGATTTACAGAGGCTAACTTTCTGGACTGATATTTCCACTTTGGGGTGAATTAATTCACACAGTTGACCCCAGTGACCAATAAGATGGGTAGAAGCTAATAAGTTATGGTTGTAGAACAGGAATGGTTTATAGATATCAGTCAGCTTGGTTCCAGTGGTATCTTGGCTATACATGATGAAATAAACAAAGTAACACCAACCCTTTGGGAGATTTTTTCCCTCACTCTGTCATCTGAAGCAAATTTGGTCTCTCATTGGGATCTTCACGTCACAGAGGGTCCCGTAAACATACTGTAGTAATAATGTATTTAACCAAGCTTAAACCAGATGGTGTCCATGGTGCAGCTATGACTGTCTAAACTTAGTGCCAGTTTTTCCGAATTAAAAATATGTGTGGATGCTTCATGCATTAGGCAGAACCCAAGTGATTATCATTGTTCTGGCTAATACCCCTTGATGAATCTTGTTATAATTTTACTGATTCTTGGATTTTTATCTATGGTCTAGTCTGACACTTGAAAAATTACAGATAAGGATATCAAAGGAACTCTTGTTTGGAACCTTACACTGAACATAAATCACAGTTGTTGATCTGATCATTTGGGTCAACCATGTAGGTGCCTGGTACAGACCTATTCTCTTATCAGACTATTTGGAATCAAGTTACTGGTTAAGCTTGTACACCCAAAATTGCAAATATTTCTCCGTGGACTCACCTTTATGCAATATTTGACAATGAATCCATCATAGACTGTACACAGAATTAACAAACTCTACATTTTTGATACAGAGACTACCACTGTGTACAGCATTTATGGCTCATGTGAAATAATGTAGGGTCCATACCGGGCATGGACCCTACATTATTCTGACAGATTGACTACATTTGATCTTTAAACCAGTATTGGGGTTATCAATGGTGTTTTAATGGCTGTTGATATTTGTTCAGGTTATTATGTTGCTATTATAATAGAATCTGCTGATTCTGGCTACATACTTACACTTCTTGAAACTAACTTGCAGTTTTCAGTTTCCCATAGCATCTTCACTCTGATAATAGTGTGAGTTTAATAACAAATACCAGCTAGCATTAGGTTGAAAGTCAAGGTGTTTCATAGCTCTTCCATGCTTTTATCATCCACAGGCTTCTGGTATCATTGAGTATTAGAATGACCTCCTCCAAAATTGACTCAGAAAGATTTCTTGCTTTACCTCCTTCACCTTCTCCTGGTCTGCACACACTAGTAAGGCAATTTGGTCACTGTATGCCGTTGCCTCAAGAAAGATATTACCTCCTGTTGAACGATTCTTAGATAATAATCAAGATGAAAGGGATGTAGTGTTATATAGACCTATGTTGAAAATTTGGGACTCTACTCTGTCTTAACCTACCTTAACATGATAATGTTTTGTTTTGTTTTTCTCCTATCAGCAACTCAGGGTCAATTGATTGGTATACATTCTGCACAACAGTGTGTCAAAAAGGATGCTAGATTTAAACATAATTCTTTTTTTTAGCTACCTTGGGCCCCTGTTGAAATAATTTAAGAATAGTGGCCTCTTGGTCGATTATACTGTTTAGTAAACTACCCTACAGTGGCACATATGCTTACATAGACCAAGGTTTGAGACATAAGGCTTTAATGCAAATTTTATAAAAATGTTCCTCTCACTAAAACATGTGACTGTTCTGAATAAAATATTTCTATGCAAGAAGGGAATTATTGGAAAAATGGTGAAATCATAGCTACCAGAATAGGAAGTTCTGATTTGTAATGGTGAAGGAAGAGTAATACCCCAGACACCTGGAATAGATGAAGACAGTAGGGATAATGCTGTTTTGTTTTCTTTCCCAAGAATCCATGGAAATGTTAGCATGTAGAAGAATTCCCCAGTGCATGAAGGACACTTTCAATCTGTACCACAGATTGATGCAAGTCCTACTTGGGAGGCCCCAGCAATAATAAAAAAAAAATACTATGTTCGCACAGTTTGCAAACTGTACTATACTTATTTTGTGGAAATTATGTATTAGGCTGATTCTCTCTCAACTATATGAATTGAACTCCTGGAGTGATTATAAGAGAACCACGAGTGTTTAAGGAAACACCTCTAGTAGATTATGTAGCACTAAGATGACTATGGTGATCTCTTCAAATCAAGGCTACCCTTACTTAGATGAACTTTCTGGAAGGAAAAGTAACTTACTTATATACAACCTATAGACAGTTATCCCTATGAAGGGAGTCATCCAATAATAAAGTGGTAAAAAAAATGGTTCTTAACTTCAAATAAAGTCATTAATAACATCACCTCTGCCCTGAAAGACATTCAAGTACACTTCAACTTATTAACCAAGATTATTACAGATACTAAACTCCCCTAGACTTTCCCCTTGTGGACAAGACAGAGTCTTCACAATCACTTAAAAATTTAGCTCTACCTAGATTAATGCTTTGGATCCAGAGGTAAGGTCAGGATAACAATTTATGGAGAAAGCTGCATGGCTTTCTAAGGTAGACTCTGATGTTTTTAATTTTTTTTTCAGCTGGTGGGTTCTGTTCTCCTGAAAGCAATGTTGATGTCAATAATGCGAGATTGGCCTTGGCCAAATTGAAGAGATGTCCTCCCATCCTTTGTTAGTCACGTTTATCAGAATACAGATGACTTTGTACACTCTTGGGAAAATGCAGTAAAACACCAGGTTGGTGTAGGATTGAGGGGTGGATTTTATTACAAGTGCAATCCGCATGAGTCTCTTCTATTTTTGCACAACTTTGTAAGAAAAGGTGTTTGCATTGCAAATACTCTTGAAGGATACAGTGTCATCCTCTGAAAGAAATTGAAATGCCAGTTATGTTTGTAGACCTGAAAGACAGAGATATAGCTCTAGATGGAACTCTGCAGCAATGGGTATGCTGAATGGAATGATGAATGCCTATTATAATTATTTTTTTCAGTTTTCTATGCTCAACAGTTGCCCTCCTATAATAAAACTCACTGCATGTTAAGGTGTCACCTGACCCTGTTTCTATCACCTCATGGGAATAGTAGCTGGAAGAACCAGCATGAGGCCATTCTGGCTAGCATTATTGCTGTGAGTAATAAAATGATCTTCTCTTACCCAGAAGTTTTGTGTCTTCTTTCAGCTTCTGTGAAACTGTGGCAGACTAACTTGTTAGCTTGCAGATACATTAAAATCTCAGACCCTTTCCAGTTCTTGCCAGTTTATACAAATTACTCTAACAGATGTTCTTAAATTCAAAACTTTATCATCACAGGACATTTTGTCAATTCGGTTTTTTAAAATTTATTTCCCTAAGTTATTGGGGAACAAGTGGTATTTGGTTACATGAGTAAGTTATTTAGTGGTGATTTGTGAGATTTTGGTGCATCCATCACCCAAGCAGTATACACTGCACCCTATTAGTAGTCTTTTATCCCTCACCTCCTCTCCATCCCTTTCCTCTGACTTCCCAAAGTCCATTGTGTCATCCTTATGCCTTTGCATCCCCATACCTTAGCTCCCAGTTATGAGTGAGAATACATTATATTTGGTTTTTCACTCCTGAGTTACTTCACTTAGAATAATAGTCTCCAGTCTCATCCAGATCACTGTGAATGCCACTAATTCATTCCTTCTCATGGCTGAGTGTGTGAATATATATATCTCACAGTTTCTTTTTTCTTTTTCTTTTCTTTTTTTTTTTTTTTTGAGATGAAGTCTCACTCTGTTGCCAGGCTGGAGTGCAGTGGTGCGATCTCGGCTCACTGCAACCTCCACCTCCTGGGTTCCAGCAAATCTTCTCCCTCAGCCTCCCGAGTAGCTGAGACTACAGGTTTGTGCCACCATGCCTGGCTAATTTTTGTATTTTTAGTAGAGACGGGATTTCACAATGATAGCCAAGATGGTCTCAATCTCTTGACCTCCTGATCTGCCCACCGCAGCCTCCCAATGTGCTGGGATTACAGGTGTGAGAGCCACTGCACCCGGCCACCACAGTTTCTTTATCCACTTGTTGATTGATGGGCATTTGGTGTTGATTCCAAGTTTTTGCAATTGAGAATTGTGCAGCTATAAATATGCATATGCAAGTATCTTTTTTGTATAATGACTTTTCTTCCTGTATAGATAACCAGTAGTAGGATTACTGGATCACATGGTAGATCTACTTTAAGTTCTTTAAGGAATCTCCACAGTTTTCCACAGTAGTTGTACTAGTTTACATTCTTGCCGGCAATGTAGAAATGTTCCCCATTCACTGCATCCACACCAACATCTGCTATTTTCTGATTTTTTTTATGGCCATTCTGCAGGAGTAAAGTAGTTTCACATTTTTTCATTGTTCTTTGGTCATTTGTATGTCTTCTTTTGAGCATTGTCTTTTCACGTCCTGAGCTCATATTTGGATGGGATTGTTTTTTTCTTGTTGGTTTGTTTGAGTTCATTGTAGATTCTGGATATTAGTCCTTTGTCAGATGCGGTGATTGTAAAGCTCTTTTCCCCACTATGTGGCTTGTTGGTTTATTCTGCTGACTGTTCCTTTTGCTGTGCAAATCTTTTTAGTTTAATTAAGTCCCAGCAATTTATCTTTGTTTTTATTCCATTTCCATTTTCTTGGTCATGAAATTCTTGCCTAAACCAATGTCTAGAAGGGTTTTTCCAATATTATCTTCTATAATTTTTATATTTTCAGGTCTTAGATTTCAGTTCTTAATCTATGTTGAGTTGATTTTTGTATAAGGTGAAAGATGAGGATGGTTTCATTCTCTTACCTGTGGCTAGCCAATTATCCTGATACCATCTATTGAAAAGTGTGTTCTTTCTCCACTTTATGTTTTTAATTGCTTTGTTGAAGTTCAGTTGGCTGTATATGGGTTTATTTCTGTGTTCTCTGTTCTGTACCATTGGTCTATATACCTGTTTTTATACCAATACCATGCTGTATGGGTGATTATGACCTTATAGTATAGTTCAAAATCAGGTAATGTTATGCCTCCAGATTTGTTTTTGTTGTTGTTTTTATTTGTGTTTTTTGCTTAGTCTTTCTTTGGGTATGCCAACTCCTTTTTGATTCCGTATGAACTTTAGGATTGTGCTTTTCTAATTCTGTGAAGAATGATGGTGGTGTTTTATGGGAATTGCAGTGAATTTGTAGAATACTTTTGACAATATGGTTGTACTCACAATATTGATTCTACCCATCAATGAGCATGGGATGTTTTTCCATTTGTTTGTGTCATCCATGATTTCTTTCAGCAGTGTTTTGTAGTTCTCCTTGTAGAGGTCTTTCACCTCTTTGGTTGAGTGTATTCCTAAATATTTGATTTTATTTGCAGCTATTGAAAAAGAGGTTGAGTTTGTAATTTGATTCTCAACTTGGTCACTGCTGGTGTATAGAAGAGCTACTAATTTGTGTCCATTAATGTTGTATCCAGTAACTTTGCTGATTTTTTTTTTTATCAGTTCTAGGAGCTTTCTGGAGCAGCCTTTAGGGTTTTCTAAGTAAATGATCATATTGTCAGCAAACAGTGACAATTTGACTTCCTCTTTACCAATTTGGATGGCCTTTATTTATTTCTCTTGTCTGATTCCTCTGGCTAGGACTTCCAGTACTATGTTGAAGAGGAGTGGTGAGAGTGAGAATCGTTGTCTTGCTCCAATTCTCAGGGGGAATGCTTTCAACTTTCTCCATTTAGTATTATGTTGGCTGTGGGTTTGTCATGGATGGCTTTTATTCTGTTGAGATGTGTCCCTTGTATGCCGATTTTGCTGAGAGTTTTAATCATGAAACGGTGCTGAATTTTGTTGAATACTTTTTCTGCATCTATTGAGATAATCATGTGATTTTTGTTTTTAATTATGTTTATGTGGTTTATCACATTTATTGACTTGCATATGTTAAACTACCTCTGCATCCCTGGTATGAAGCTGACTTGATCATGTTGAATTACCTTTTCGATATGTTGTTAGATTTGGTTATCTAGTACTTTGTTAAGAATTTTAACATCTATGTTCATTAGGGATATTGTTCTGTAGACTTCTCTTTTGGTTATGCCCTTTCCTGGTTTTGGTATTAGGGTGATACTGGCTTCATAGAATGATTTAGGGAGGGTTCCCTATTTCTCTATCTTGTGGAATAGTGTCAATAGGATTGGTACCAATTCTTCTTTGAATGTCTGGTAGAATTCCGCTGTGAATCCAACTGGTACTGCACTTTTTTGTTGGTAATTTTTTAATTACTATTTCAATCTCACTGCTTGTTATTGGTCTGTTCAGGTTATCTAATTCTTCCTGATTTAAGCTAGGAGCATTGTATCTCTCCAGGAATTTATCCATCTCCTCTAGGTTTTCTACTTTATGTATGTAAGGGTGTTCACAGTAGCCTTGAATATTTTTGTATTTCTGTGGTATCTGTTGTAATATCTCCTGTTACTTTTCTTATTGAGCTTATTTGAATATTATCTCTTCCTTTCTTGGTTATTCTTGCTAATGGTCTATGAGTTTTATTTATCTTTTCAAAAACCAGCTTTTTGTTTCATTTATCTTTTGTATTTTTTTGTTTGTTTCCACTTCATTTAGTTCTGCTTTTATGTTTCTTCTGCTGGGTTTGGGTTTGGCTTATTCTTGTTCATCTAGTTCTTTGAGTTGTGACCTTAGATAGTCCATTTGTGCTGTTTCAGACTTTTTGATTAAGGTGTTCAGGGCTGTGAACATTTTTCTTAGCACCATCTTTTCTGTATCCCAGAGGTTTTGATTGGTTATGTCACTATTGTCATTCACTTCAAAAATTTTTTTTAATTTCCATTTTGATTTTATTTTTGACTCAATGATCATTCAGAAGCAGGTTATTTAACGTCCATGTATTTGCATGGTTTTGGAGGTTTCTTTTGGAGTTGTTTTCCAGTTTTATTCCACTGTGGTCTGAGAGAGTGCTTGATACAATTTCAATTTTCTTAAATTTTTTGAAGCTTGTTTTGTGGCCTATTATATGGCCTATCCTGGAGAAAGTTCCATGCACTGTTGAATAGAATGTATAGTCTGTGGTTGTTGGATGGAATGTTCTATATATATCTGTTAAGTCCATTTATTCCAGGGTACAGATTAAATCCGTTGTTTCTTTCTTGACTTTCTGTCTTGATGATCTGTCTAGTGCTGTCAGTGGAATATTGAAGTCCCTCACCATTATTGTGTTGTGCTTTATCTCTTTTCTTTGGTCTGTTAGTAATTGTTTTATAAATTTGGAAGCTGCAGTGTTAGGTGCACGTATGTTTAGGATTGTGATATTTTCCTGTTGGACAAATCCTTTTATCATTGTATAATGCCTATCTTTGCTTTTTAACTGCTGTTGTTTTAAAGATTGTTTTGTCTGATACAAGAATAGCTAGCCCTGCTCACTTTTGGTGTTCATTTGCATGAAATGTCTTTTTTCAACCCCTTTACACTAAGTTTGTGCGAGTCTTTACGTGTTAGGTGAGTCTCTTGAAGGCAGCAGATAGGTGGTTGGTGAATTCTTAGCCATTCTGCAATACTGTATCTTTTAATTGGGGCATTTAGGCCATTTATATTCAATGTTAGTATTGAGATGTGAGGTACCATTCCATTCATCATGCTATTTGTTACCTGTATATCTTGATTTTGTTTTTTGTTTTTGTTTTTTCAATTGTATTTTTGTTTTATAGGTCCTGTGAGATTTATGCTTTAAAAAGGTTCTTTTTGGATGTGTTTCCAGAATTTGTTTCAAGATTAAGAACTCCTTTTAGCAGTTCTTATAGTGTTGAGTTGGTAATGGCAAATTCTCTCAGCATTTGTTTGTCTGAAATACTGTAACTTTCATTCATATATGAAGCTTAGTTTTGCTGGATACAAAATTCTTGGATGAAAACTGTTTTGTTTAAGGAGGCTGAAGATAGGACCCTAATCCCTTCTAGCGTGTAGGATTTCTGCTGAGAAATCTTCTGGTAATCAGATAGGTTTTCCCTTATAGGTGACCTGGTGCTTTTGTCTCACAGCTCTTAAGATTTTTTCCTTCCTCTGAACTTTAGATAACCTGATGACAATGTGCCTAGGCAATGATCTTTTTGCAATGAATTTCCCAGGTGTTTTTTGTGCTTCTTGTATTTGGATGTCTAGGTCTCTAAAAAGGCCAAGAAAGTTTTTCTCAATTATTCTCCCAAGTACATTTTCCAAATTTTGAGATGTTTGGATTTCTCTTCTTCCTCCGGAACACTGACTATTCTTAAATTAAGTCATTTAACATAATCCCAGAATTCTTGGAGGCTTTATTCATATCTTCTAGATTTTTCTTTGTCTTTATTGGATTGGGTTAATTCAAATACCTCATCTTCAAGCTCTGAATTTATTTCTTCTATTTACTCAATTCTATTGCCAAGACTTTCCAGTGCATTTTGCATATCTATAAGTTTGTCCAATGTTTCCTGGAGTTTTGATTGTTTTTTATTTATGCTATCAATTTCCTTGAATATTTCTCCCTTCACTTCTTATGTCATTTTTGGATTTCCTTACATTGGGCTTTGCCTTTCTCTGGTGCCTCCCTGATTAGCTTAATAACTACACTCCTACATTCTTTTTCAGGTAAATCAGAAATTTCTTCTTGGCTTGGGCCTATTGCTGGGGAGGTAGTGTGATTTTTGGATGTGGCTTCCTGAGAGCTGAGCTGTTGTGATTGTTATCTCTGTTCTGGATCTAGCCATTCAGCAAGTCTACCAGGCTCTGGGCTAGCTAGTCCTGGGGGTTGTCTTCAGAGTCTTGTGATGTGAACCATCTGTGGTCTCTCAGCCAGGGGTACCAGCACCTGTTCCAGTGGACGTGGCAGAGGGCTGTGAGTGCTTTGATGGTTTAATGCTCTACTTTTGTGCTGGTTGGCTTCTTGCCAGGATGTGGCACTTTCCAGAGAGCATCAGCTGTGGTAGCATGGGGAGAAACAGGTGGTAGGCAGGGCCCTAGAGCTCCCAAGAGTATATGCCCTTTGTCTTCAGTTAACAGGGTGGGTAAGGAAGGACCATGTGGTGGGGCCATGGATAGGTGTGTCTGAGCTCAGACTCTCTTTGGGCGGGTCTTACTGTGGTTGTTGTGGGGGATGGGGGTGAGGTTCCCAGGTCAACAGAGTTATGTTCCTAGGAGGATTATGACTTTGTTTGTTTACTGTGCCATTCAGGTTATCAGGCAAGTGGGGAAAAGTCAGCAGTTATAAGCCTCACACAGCTCCCATGCAATTGGAAGGGCTGGTCTTACTCTCACCATGCTCACCCCAACAACACTGAGTCTATTTCCTGTCTGTGGACAAGCAGGGCTGAGAACTTGCCCCAGGCTACCCTCCTCCAAGCTGTAATAGCAAATACAGCTTTTCTTCTTTCCCCGACTGTGTAATCTGCACACCCCTTCTTTTGAGTTCTGGTCAGGAGGCTTCTGGGTCAGTTCAAATTGCTACAAAGTTCAGCTGGAGACTTCCTTCTACCTGTGGCCTTTTCCAAGCACCTCTGGTCACCCTCCCAAAGGACCTTTGTAAGGCCAGGTAAAAATGGCTTACTAGGGGACCCAGTGAGCTCCCAGGGCTTTTCCCACTGCTTCCTCTTCCCTTGTATTTTGCTTGGCTCTCTAAATCGACTCAGCTCCAGGTAAGATCGAAATCTCCTGTAATCTAGGCCTTCAGTTTCCCCAGTGGGGGTGTGTGTTCAGTGGGGGCGGATAATCTCCCTTTCCCACTTCCACAGTTTGGGCACTCACAGTATTTGGGGGTGTCTCCTGTGTCCTGCAGGAGCAATCTGCTTCCTTCAGGGGTCTATGGGTCTTTTCAGCTTTCCTGAAGTCATTTTCTATAGGATTTATTCCAGTTGTTCTGGAGCAAAAATGCACAATGCAAGCCTCCACACACTCCTCTGTCCTTCCGAGTTGGAGCTGCAATCTTGTCTTGCTTCTAGTCCACCATGATCTACTGCCCTCTAGGTTTTATTTTTTTTTAATTTTAATTTTGTTGTGTACACTATTTACCTTTCAAGATATTCAAGCTGATACTTGGATTTAATAAGGATTTGAAGTAATGGGTTTACCTTTCTCATGTTTCTGGACTTCTCCCAAAAAGTTGACTTTATTTATCCATTACAAAAAGTGCACAGAGAGATGAAGTTATGGCAGAACAAAGAAGAGGAAAACAGAATGAAGAAGACTGAATCTGACTTTTGACCCAAGTCTTAGGGAAGTGAGATCAGATCATAATGTAGCAGGAAGCTTAGGATCTTTCCTGTAGGGGTAAAATAGATTGTTTTCAGCCTGGCGGGAGGAAACCTTAAGAAGGAAGGCCTGTGAACATCAAGAAAAGAATATGTGGCTTGTAAAAGAGGTCAAAGAGATTTTAATTCTCTGAGGGAATTACCTCCGTTTTACTTGCTATTTACTATCTATTAGGTCCTAGTCTCCACAAAGTTAGATATCACCTGGCAGATTTTTTTCCAGTACAAAAGATAACCCCAATGCATATGTTTTATTGTGATTTTGCCCATAATAAGTGAATATATCTGCTCTTAGAATGTTTCCCCAATCTTTCCATTCTCTATCTGATGATCCTAGTGGATGAGAAAATTGAGACTGGAAAATCTTACTCTCCACTAGCTGGAGAAGATGAGTTAATGATACTGCCCACCCATACTGTCCCCTTCTATGGGATAGACACCTTTATCTCAAACTTCTCCATGTTAACACCACCACATCACACCCTAGCTTTAGGGGCAAAGCCTGCAACTATCAAGTTCTGTTTATGGCTGAGTAGGTTTAAGTGTTTAGCTTTTATTTGGGTAGAGGGGAGTATAGGAGTTATTACTGGCTTCTGCTAATCAGGTTAGTTTAATTGTTTCATATTTGTGCATCTATTTGATTGTTTCAGAATCTGGGAAGGAGATAGAGATTAAGAAAAAATTGTTAAAAACTTAGATATCTGGCAACAGGATGGTGTATGTCTTCTGCAAGTTCAGTAGTATTGTATAATTGGCTTACCCAGGAGATTTTTATCCTCTTAGTGATAAACCTCTGTTTTACCTGTTATTTGCCATTTGTTAAGACCCAGTTCTCTATGACATTAGATGTTAACTTGTAGGGTTTTCTGTTCAACAGAAAAAAATAATTGCAATGTTTATGGCTTACATTAGCGTGTTCTGTATCTAACCTATCAACCTCATTGCAACATTCTTCATCAGCATCGATAAATACTGTTTCATAAATGTGTGCTGAACTCGTTTTACCATCTCAATAGTTCTCATAGTAATGAGTTAAAGAATTGTGTGTAAACACAACAAATGTATTTTAAAGTGGTGCAGCATCCCCTTCATAACTCCTTCCTGGGTGAGTCTTGGAGTACCTTAGTTTGAAAACGGTGATCATGGTTTAGGTATGAGCTCTCACAGGGAAAATTTTGTATTCTACAGAGTGTTTTCAGGAGAAATAACAGTCATGATAAGAATTATGAGCTCTGGAATGAAATAAAAAATGGTGAAGACATTTCTTATGTTAGCATGTTAAGGCCTTTGAAAGATAATTTAGTACCCCAAATCACCATGCCTAGGGCCAGTCCTACATTAACAAGGAAAAAGAAAATAAAATTTCCACATAGCTTATGAATTTTCTCTTGTGAGTGAATGGTTGCATGCATTCAGGGATAGAATCAATAAAAGGCTAGAAATTGAAATGCCCTAATGTTTAAAGAAAAAGATCCTAAGTAGATTTCTTTAGGTTAAGAGAGCATTTTAGTGGTTGTGCAATGCTTAGGAAAGCCAAGAAATATTTGGGGGCTTAGATTTAAAACTAAAACTCTTATAGATATGAACTTAATTCAGGTTTAAGACAATATATGAGAGATGAAGAGAGGGGGACCGTGTGGGTATTTGGAGTGGGGATAAAAAGAAAGACAGTAAGAAACAAGGAGTAACAAAGAAATAGGCCAGGTCCGTGGCTTACACCTGTAATCCCAGCACTTTGGGAGGTTGAGGCGTGCGGATCATGAAGTTAGGAGATCGAGGCCATCCTGGCCAACATGGTAAAACCCTGTCTCTACTAAAAATATAAAAATTAGCTGGTTATGGTAATGCACGCCTGTAGTCCCAGCTACTCAGGAGGCTGAAGCAGGAGAATCGCTTGAACCCAGGAGGCGGAGGTTGCAGTGAGCCGAGATTGTGCCACTGCGCTCCAGTCTGGTAACAGAGCGAGACTTTGTCTCAAAAAAAAAAAAAAAAAAAAAAAAAAAGAACAGACACAGAAGTAAGCTATACACAGCCAGCTAGAAGATTGCATGGTGAGAACTTTTAAGACACAGACAAGTGATACTCAATTTTAAGTTAGAGCCTGTACTATGCACTTCTTTAATCCTCTAGAGTTACAGCAAACAAGAATAACAAACAAAAATTGAATTCACTTGAAAAATAAAGAAGGAAAAGAAGAAAAGAGGTAAATTGTTTGGAAAAATAATGCATTTAATTTTTTTTTTTTTTTTTTTTTGAGATGGAGTCTTGCTCTGTTGCCCAGGTTGGAGTGCAGTGGTGTAACCTTGGGTCACTGCAAGCTTTGCCTTCCAGGTTCAAGCAATTCTCGTGACTCGGCCTTCCAAGCAGCTGGGACTACAGATGCACGCCACCATGCCTGGCTAATTTTTGTATTTTTAGTAGAGATAGGGTTTCACCATGTTTGCCAGGCTGGTCTCAAACTCCTGACCTCAAGTGATCCACCTGCCTTGGCCTCCCAAAGTGCTGGGATTACAGGCATGAGCCACTGCACCCAGCCAAGATAATGCATTTTTAAAGAAGTATTACCAAAATACAGATGTAGAATGCTATTGAAATGGAACATGGAGCCTAATATGTCTGAGAGAAACTTACATTTCCTGAGAATCCCTGTATGCAGGGTGAAGAATTGCTCCCTGTCACTTGCAGGATGCTTCAAATGAACTGCAGACATCAACCTTAGTATTAATGAAAGAGTGATCACAATATTCTGAAGAACACAAGTAATATATCTTCTAATAAAGATTTAGGATTTAAGCCAATTTGGTGACTATAAATTTGAAAATTTCCCCTTTAATGTTACTAATTTTTACTGGCCATTTATACTTACCAGTTTTGTGTTGACTGAAATATCTGTTTTGCAGTGTTTCTTTGATCTCAATAATGATGTAGAATTTTTTTTCTCAGTCACTTTGTAAACCAGGGACCTACAGCCAATGATTCCCTGCCTGGGCCCCACTCTGCCATGCTGGCATGCCCCAGCTCACCTTTGTTATAGCTTGTACCCATGTTTAATGGTTCCTGAGCTCTTGTACCACACACAAGAAGAATGAGGATATGCTGGACACAAGATTGATCCCCTTACCTGAAGGTGGGAAAGCAGCCCGGTGTCACTGGATCTGGGGCCTTTTATGGACGCAGAAGAGGGAGTGTGTACTGATTGGTTTATTGGTATGCAGAAAAGGATAAAGTGAAGACACCACCCAAGGTTGGGCACGACAGTGTAGAAAATCAATTAGGAAAGGGTAGCTATATGTAAAATAGATGAACAGTGGGGATCAATCAGAGGAAAGAAGCAAGTAAGAAGACAAGTTCTCAATCTGATCGGAGGATTTAACTCGTAGCTTGGTTTTCAGGCTTTAAACTGTCTTCAGCTTGGAGGTGGGGTTCACCAGGGACCCACCCCTGTCTGCTTAGCCATTCGGCTGTCTCCTGTCACTCTCAATAAGACTCTGAGGCATAAGATTTATTAGTGGTAAATATATATAACAACTTAATATTTTTAGAAATTAATATTCATTCCTTTATAAATAAATTAATCCATGTTTATCTTATTTCTCTAGAGAGATGTGAGTTTAGCATAATTAATATCCTTTATTTGAGGATAATTTATTATTTCTCTGGGCACTATTATGCTTATATCTATTCTCTAGAAAAGCTTACTGCTATCACAGGCAAAAAGACTATTGTGCAATTTATTAAAAAAGATAGACTGTCTGGTTAAGATAAACTCTTTTTAAAAGTTCTATTCTTCAGTGAAATCCATTAGTATTCTTATTTGAATGAATGTGACAAGTCCAGAGCTTAACAATACACAGTGCAAAGTGCTCTCACCTTTAATCTACATGAGTAGTAAGATCAGAGGGAAAAAAACTCCTTTAGCTTTTGTGAATTATTCTGAAATGACTTCTTCTTCTTGCATTACAATGTGAAATTGAATTCAACATTTAAACCCATTTCACATACACGCACACACACAAAAAAAACAACATGCACACACACATGATGCTATATAAGAGGAATATAATACAGTGAGACAAATGATGGAGAACTTTGATGAAAATTTGAACTTCCCACTACTGTTTTTGTTTTTACAATTTAAAAATAACTTTAATTATCATTGTCTAATCCTCATTCATTAAAGAAGCAGTTATTGATGCATACTCCAGTGGACACTGCATTAATACTAGAGATAAAGAGATGAGTAACAGAGTTTCTACATTTGAGATGTGTACAGTCTAATGAGTGTCTAAGGGTGTCCCCCTTTTGCAGAAAAAGAAACTAAAACTACATGCTGGTGAGGCCTAAATGTCTTATACTCACTTAAATTCCTGGAGACAGAGACAGGACTTGATTCAATTCTTGGTCTAAGATTCTTCTAGTCGTAGATCAATGACTCTCTCTCTCTTTTTCAAATTTCAATAGCCTTTGGAGTACAAGTAGTTTGTGGTTACATGAATGAATTATACAGTGGTGAATTCTGAGATTTCAATGTACCCATCATCTGAGCAGTGTGCACTGCACCCAATATGTAGTCTTTTATTCCTCATCCCACCTCCCAACTTCCTCCACCCAATTTTCCAATGTCCATTATATCCCTTCATATATCTTTGAGTCCTCACAGCTTAGATCCCACTTATAAGTGAGACCATACGATGTTTAGTTTTCCATTCCTGAGTTACTTCACTTAGAATAATGGCCTCCAGCTCCATCCTAGTGGCTTCAAAAGACACTATTTTGTTCTTTTTTTATGGCTGAGTTGTATTCCATGGTGTATATGTACCATATTTTCTTTATCCACTCATTGGTCGGTGGGCACTTAGGTTGGTTCCAAATCTCTGCAATTATGAATTGTGCTGCTGTAAACATGCATGTATTTGTGCCTTTTTGACATAATGACTTCTTTTCCTTTGGGTAGATACCCTGTCATGGGATACCCTGTTGTGGGATTGCTGGATTGAATGGTAGATCTACTTTAAATCTTTAAATTTTTTTAAGGAATGTTCATACTGTTTTGCATAGAGATTGCATGAATTTACATTCCCACTGGCAGTGTTCCCTTTCACCACATCCACACCAACATCTATTGTTTTTTGACTTTTGAATTTTGGCCATTCTTGCACGAGTAAGGTGGTAACCCATTGCGGTTTTTATTTATATTTTCTTGATGACTAATGATGTTGAGCATTTGTCATGTTTGTTGGCCATTTGTATATCTTCTTTTAAGACATGTCTATTCATGCCTTTTATTCACTTTTGATTGCACTATTTATATTTTCTTGCTGATTTGATTGAATTCCTTATAGATTCTGGATACTACTCCTTCATCATAGGCACAGTTTGTAAATATTTTCTACCATTCTATAGGTTGTCTGTTTACTCTGCTGATTATTTCTTTTGCTGTGCAGAAGCATTTTAGTTTAATTAGGTCCCCTTTATTTATTTTGTTTTTGTTGCATTTGCTTTTGGGTTCTTAATAATTATTTGATCTATCTGAGGTGATTTTTGTACAAAGTGAGAGATAGAGATCCAGTTTCATTCTTGTACATGTGGCTTGCCAGTTTTCCTAGCAGCATTTATTGAATAGGGTGTCTTTTCCCTAGTGTGTGTTTTTGTGTGCTTTGTTGAAGATCAGTTGGCTGTAAGTATTTGGCTTTATTTCTGGGATCTCTATTCTGTTCCATTGGTCTACATGACTATTTATTTTTTTCCATTTGAAAACACAGATTATTTCTTACTATGAAAGTACTATGATTACTTTCATAGTAATAATAGATGACACAAACAAATAGAAATAAATGTGTAGTTTTCCTTGCAGAGATCTTTTACCTCCTTGGTTAAGCATATTTCTAGGTAATTTAGTTTTTTTTTTTTTTTTTGCAGCTATTGTAAAGGGGATTGAGTTCTTGATTTGATTCTCAGCTTAGTTGTTGTTGACGTATAGCAGTGCTACTGATTTCTGTACATTCATTTTGTAAACTGGGACTTTACTGAATTAATTTATCAGATCTAGAAGCTCTTTGGATGAGTCTTTAGGGTTTTCCAGGTATACAATTGTATCATCAGTGAACAGCAGTAGTTTGACTTCCTCTTTTCCAATTTGAATGCCCTTTATTTTTTGCTCTTGAATGATTGCTCTGTCTAGGACTTCCAGTACTATGTTGAATAAATGTGGTGAAAGTAGACATCCTTGTCTTGTTCCAGTTATCATGGGGAATGCTTTCAAGTTTTCTCCAATCAGTATGATGGCTGTGTGTTTGTCATATATGGTTTTTATTATTTTGAAGTAAATCCCTTCTATGTCTAGTTTGTTGAGGGTTTTCATCATAAAGGGATTCTGGATTTAATCAAATATTTTTTCTGCACCTAATTGAGATTATCATATATTTTTTTAAAATTATGGTTTATGTGATGTATCACATTTACTGACCTGTGTATGTTAAATCATCCCAGCATCCCTGGGGTGAAACCCACTTGATAATGATGCATTATCCTTTTGATATGCTATTGGATTTGGTTAGGTAGTATTTTATTGAAGATTTTTGAATCTATGTTCATCAAGGTTATTGGTCTGTAGTTTCCTTTTTCTATTATGTCTTTTCCTGGTTTTGGTGTTAAGCTAATATTGGTTTCACAGGATAATTCAGAGAGGATTCCTTGTTTATATTTTGGAATAGTTTCAGTAGAATTGCTACCAATTCTTCTTTGAATGTCTGGTAGATTTCAGCTGTATATCCATCTGGCCCTGTACTTGTGTTTTGTAGGCATTTTAAAATTACTAATTCAATATTACTCTTTTCCACTGGTCTGTTTGGGGTTTCTATGTCTTCCTGATTTAATCTTGTCGAGTTGTATTTTTCCAGGAATTTATCCATTTCCTATGGATTTTTCTAGATTCTGTGACCAGAGATGCTCATAGTAGTCTCAAATAATCTTTTGTATTTCTGTGGAATTGGTTGTAATGTTTCCAGTTTTATTTCTAATTGAGCTTATTTGGCTCTTCTCTCTTCTTTCCTTGGTTAATATCACTAATGATCTATCAATTTTGTTCATCTTTTCAAAGAACCAGATTTTTGTTTTATTTATCTTTTGTATTATTTTTGTTTCAATTATATTTAATTCTTTGATATTCATTTGCATTTTCTTCTGCTGGCTTTAGGTTTGGTTTGTTATTGTTTCTCCAGTTCTTTGAAGTATAACATCAGGTTGTCAATTTGTGCTCTTTCAGACTTCTCAATGTAGACATTTAACACTATGAACTTTCCTCTTAGCATTACTTTTTCTGTTTTCCAGAGGTCTTGATAACTTGTGAAACTATTATCATTAATTTAAAAGTAGTTTTACATTTCCACCTTGATTTCATTGTTAACCCCAAAATTGTTCAACACCAGATAATTTAATTTTTATTTATTTGTGTAGTTTTGAGGGGTTCGCTTGAATTGATAACCAGTTTTATTCAGTTGTTGTCTGAAAGGTACTTGATATAATTTCAATTTTCTTAAATTTATTGAAACTTGTTTTGTGGCCTATCATATTATCTATCTTGGAGACTGTTCCATGTGCTGATGAAATAAATGCATATTCTGCAGATGTTCTGTAAATATTCTGTAAATATCTGTTAAGTCCATTTGTTCTAGGGTATAGTTTAAGTCATTGTTTCTTTGTTGACTTTCTGTCTTGATGACCTGTTTTGTGCTGTCAGTAGACTATTATTTTGTTGCTCTCTATTTCATTTCTTTGGTCTAGTAGAAATTGTTCTGTAAATCTAGGAGGTCAAGTGTTTGGTGCATATAATTTTTAGGATTGTAATATCTTCTCGTTGGATTGATCCTTTTATCATTATATAATAGCCTTCTCTTTCTTTTTTTACTGTTGTTGCTTTAAAGTCTGTTTTGTCTGATGTAAGAATAGCTACTCCTGCTTGCTTTTGGTTTCCATTCGTGCGCCTTTTTTCACCACTTTACCTAAGTTTATATGAATTCTTTGGTGAATTTCTTAAAGACAGAAGATATTCGGTTGGTGGTTTCATTAATTCCACCATTCTGTATCTCTTAAATGGAACATTTAGGCCATTTACATTCAATGTTAATATTGAGATGTGAGGTATATCATAATAGTTGTTACATAGATATTTTGTCTTTTTCATTATGTTATTGTTTTAGAGGTCCTATGAGTCTTGTGCTTTCAAGAAGTTCTATTTTGTGCACATCGACCTTTTGTTTCAAGATTTAGAACTCCTATTTGCATTTCTTGTAGTGCTGGTTTGATAGTGGCAAATTTCCTCAGTATTTGTTATTCTGAAATAGAACTTATTTCTCCTTCATTCATGAAGGATACATAGTTAGCTTTGCGAATACAAAATTTTTGACTGCCAGGTATTCTGTTTAAGGAGGCTAAAGATAGGGCCCCAATCTCTTCTAGCTTGTAATGTTTCTTCTGAGAAGTATGCTGTTAGTTTGATAGGAGCTTTTTTTATATAGATTACCTGATGCTTTTGTCTTACAGCTCTTAGAATTATTTCCTTCATGTTAACTTTAGGTAGCCTGATGTCTAGATGCCTTGGTGATAATATTTTTGCAATGAATTTTCCAGGAGTTCTTTCAGTTCCTTGTATTAGCATATCTAAATCTCTAGCAAGGGCAAGGGAATTTTCCTCAATTATTTACTTAAATAAGTTTTCCAAACTTTTAGCCTTCTTTTCTCCCTCAGTAACACCGATTATTTTTGAGTTTGGTTATTTTACATAATCACATATTTCTTGGAGATTTTGCTCGTTTATTTTATTTTTTATTTATCTTTGTATGATTGGGTTAGTTCAAAAGACTTGTCTTATGCTCTGAAATTCTTTATTCTTCTTGTTCTAGTCTACTGTTCAAACTTTCCATTGAATTTCGTATTTACCTAAGTATGTCTTTCATTTCCAGCAGTTCTGTTTTTTTTAATTTGTTTTCATATCTCTCTGAAATTTTTTTTTTTACTTATATCCTGAACTGGTTTTTAAAAAATATTTTTAACGTTGTTTTTCACCTTTCTCTGATATTTTCCTTGAGTAGCTTAGTAAGCTACCTCCTAAATTCTTTATCTGGTACTTCAAAGGTTTTGTCTTGGTTTGGAGCTGGGGAACTTGTGTGATCTTTTGAAGGTGTTATAGAACCCTGTTTTGTCATATTACCCGAATTACTTTTCTGATTCCTTCTCATTTGCATAGACTATTTCTTCTGATTGCTCTTGAATTTAATTTTTATTTGGCTATTTTTGTTAATTTCTTTTTTTTCCTTTTTAAGGATGTGACTTTAATGTTTATACTTTTTATAGTCTAATTTGGTTTTGGTGCTTTTTGCTGTGAAAGCTCTATATGAGTTCCTTGGTTATAGAGAGTATCTGTATGATGGGTTTCTGAGATGCTGCGTTTAGTAGTTACCTACTTGGTATGTGGGCAATTTCACTATATCCTCTGGGGTTGGGTTGACAGAGGTCTCTTGAAGCTTATCCTATTCTTCTGTTGTATTCACATTTTATTTATTTAATTTTTGTCCAATATTTTATTTACTGAGTTGATAGTTTAGGCTTTAGGCTAAGAAGGGAGGTATCTCTGGGTCAGAACTTGTTGTAGCTAAAGCAGGTGGGTAGATGCAATACCCAATGGTGGGCAGAGGTCCAAACCTTGATAAAAGTGGCTGGGCAAGCTCCCAGTTAGATGCACTGAGGTCTTACCAGGGTGAAGGATGAAAGCTACTTCAGCTCTTCTGCAAGGCCAGCAGGAAAGCTATCCATCTCCCAGCCTCACTCCTGTCCCAGTGTTTTGGCTATTCAGACCAGATAGGCACCTGTTTTTGTCTGTATGAATGTTGCCGTTTCAACTGGAAAGGAATTGTGAGTCTGCCTCCTGTGCAAGTCTGAACTCAGGGGGTGCTCCTCCTGTGGAAAAGCAATCTCCCTGAATTGTTCCAGAAAAGATGCCTATAGGCTCACCCACACCGAGTTCTTGTGAGAGAAGCCCCAGTTGTGTCTGTATTGGTGGGTGAGGGGGCAAAGGAAGATTCCTTCTCAAGACTGTTCACAAGCATCAAGGCTGCCTCACTGATGGGGTAGAGGTGCAGACTTTTCCTGCTGAACCCAGCACTGCAGTTGTGTCTCTGCTAAAAGAAACTTACCACCAGCAGAAAGATCTGGGACACAAGATCTTCCATCCAGATGCTTTTGTCCTATGGGGTGTTCTCTTGATATAGTACTCTCACCTTTCCCATAGGAGTAGGAGTTCCTGAGAGCCAGACTATAGTGGCTGCTATTGCTTTTCTGGTTTTAGCCACTCAGTGAGGTTGCCACACTCCAAGCTGATGCTGGGGAATGTCTGCAAGGGATCTGGTGATGTGACCTGTCCTCAAGTTTCCCAGCAGCAGGTACTAGCATCAGTTCTGATGGGAGTGGCAGGGGAGTAATATAGACTCTGGTAGATTCCTTGGTTGTAGATAGACTTAGTGTGCTAGCTTTCTTAAATGTTGGCTATAATAGTAGTGTACTTGTCATGTGGACAGACTCAGGACTTCTGGTTGGCCAGCATGTTGCTAGCAATGGTGATACCTGAGGTTACATATCAGTTTTCTCTTTTCTGGGCACAGTGTCATTCTACCTAGAGATTCTATAATGAACTGTGTCAGTTGACCTCCAGCAAGGAGATGGTGCTTGCAAAAGAGCACCAGCTGCAGTAGCAGAAGTGGAATTTGAGCTTGCCCTGTGTTGCCCAGGGGAGGGGAGGTATTCTGGTTTCTCAGGCAATGAGTAGGGCCATAATGTTCCCCCAAATTTATGTATTTATTTTAAGTGATCAGAGCTGATGGAGAGACACAGGTGAAGGCTAGGTCAGAGCACAGGTAGGTCTGTGCTCTGACTCTCCATATGCAGTGTAAGCAGCAGCCCCTATGTGGGTCGGGGTGGGGTTCTCCAGTGTCTGAGGTAACATTCGAGAGGGGAATATAACTGTCTGTACTGCACATGAGAATTCTCACGGGGAGTGGATAGTAGCAGGCAGCAGTAAGCCTCACCCAGCTCCCATGCAGTTAGCAAGGCTGGTCTCATTCCCACAGTGCTTTGCTAACAGCATAAGCCAAAGTTCTAGCAGTCTGAACTAATAACTCAGAGCTGCCCCAGGCCATAAGCTTTCCTCATGGAAATAGCAACTGTGATTTGTAGTCCACATCCTTCTCCATCTACTCACAAGGCCGGGGCAGCTCCTGTGCTCATGTCTGCAGCATACACCCGACTCACGCCCTGGGTTCTTGCAAAACGAATTCATCCGCACTTGAGAATGTATTGCAAAATTCAGTTGGGAGCTTCTTTCCACCTCTGACCACTACCTGAGCTAGTTGACTAATTTCACCAAGGTTCCCTGTGAGATAAAATAAGGAATGGCTTCCCTTGGTTCATGCTGGAGATTGGGAATACCTGCAAGGCACTTCCTGCCATTGCCTCTACTTTTGTATTTCATGCCACTCCCTAAATCAGTTCCAGCTCGGGGTTGGGTTAATGACTTCCCCCATGGCCTGGATTTTCAGATTCCCCAATGGGGATGTGTGTCCTGGAGGAACTATCTCCTCTTCTCACTCTCTGGGGACTTACATTGTTTCACCTGTCTCACAGTGTAGTCTGCTGCCTTCTATTCTTTCAAGGGTTCTGTAGATTCTTTCAGTTTTCTTTTAAGTTCCTGTGTTGCTGCTTGGAGAAAAAGTTCCCAGTGTGAATTTCTACACACTATTTTGTTCTTCCAAGAGTGAGAAGCATGCTAACACTACCTCTAATCTGCCATATGGAAGAAAACAAAAACACCAACAAAACACTACTTTTATAGAACAAAGACAGATTGGATTTGGATATCTACAGGTATCATTCAAGGTTCAGCCAAGAAAGAGATGTCTCTCTAGCTACTTAGAGCAAGTGGATTAATATAGGGGAATGACAACTTAACATTTCCGTGTTAGAAAATCTGACAAGCTAAGGTAGGGATTTTGTAGGAATTGGAAAAGCAAGATTTGCATGGAGCCCTCCACTTTTCTCAGTTGCATATAATTCCAAAGTGGTCCTAGTAGAACCCTTAAAATTATGGGTACAATCTCTCATTGGCCATTAGCTGAAACCTATGTCCTTAACTCAGGTGCTTTAGAGAATAATGGCTTTTTCCATTTTCTCAATATTTTGTGATATCTCTCCTTGATTAGGATTAATTCCAATCCTACCAGCAAGAACTAATGGGTGATAAATCATGAGTATTTATATTCTTGTAGTAGGTGATACTAAATATCAACAAATAATATCTGGCAACCGAATAAAAGAGACTGCTGACTCTGAAAACATTTGGAACATTTTGATGTTTCTAATTAAGTCTAATTAAATATCTAAGTAAAGGGACGAATTACTAAATAATTATTACAATAATCATCCTTTTAAAAAGGTTATTTTTCCAATGGGTTTAGAATCACACTTATGAGGATTAAAGTAAACCAAGTTACCATTCTTTATAGTATTCATAAATTTGCTTATTAAAGGGTATAAACATAAAACATGTTTATATTTGCTGTCATTTTTTAAAAGTCTATGAACAGAGGTATTAAAAAATAGTAACAGTGATTACTTGCTTTGTATGAAGAATTGGAAGGATTAGGGACAGAGTAGTTGGAGGAAATCTATATGAGTGAAATTTTCACTACGCACTATGCATTTCTTATTGAAACAATAAATATTTTTAAAAGAATGATTACTTCAGCTTTTGTAATTTTTTTCTGATACAAACATTCACAAGTGCATGGCTGTAAAATAAATTATGAGAAATGAAATTGAGTCTGAGGCAGCATCAACAACATCTGGCAGGTTGTTCGAAATGCAAAATATTACCTGTACCTCAGATGCACTGAATCCAGATTTCCAGAGTTGAAACTCAGGAGTCTATATTTACCTAGTACTACAGGTAATACTTATGCATGCTGATTGAGAGAAACCACTTTTGTACATTGTAGGCAAATTCTTATTTGAGACTAATAATGAAACTTTGGAATTTTGTAAAGCTCGTAACTTAAAAAAAAGATAGTATCATAGTGCTATTTATCTTTTATTTGTACCATTGTTTCTGTATATCTAACAGTATAAACTTACTTGTACTTCATATAAACGGAATTGCACATTATGCATTTATATCTGACTTATTTTGTTCGACATAATGTTTGTGACAATCATCTATATTGTTGTGTGTCATTGTAGATTATTGATTTTCATTTATCTAAGTCAGATATGCATTCATGTGAATATACCAACATCTATTTGTCAATTCAACTGATGAACGGTTTTAAGGTACTTTGAAGTTTGGTGGTGTTATAAATAATGTAGTTGAACACATCCTATTATGTGTATTTTGGTAAATATATGAATACAGTTCTTTTGGGTCTATATTGTAGATTAAACTGTTGTTGAGTCATTCACTATGCATTCATCCAATTTTCATGCATATTGCCAAGTATTTTAAAAGTGTTTGTTCAAATTTACTCTCACATCAGCAGTGTATAAGGTTTAGTAATTGCTCTACATTCCTGACAACATTTGGTGTGTCAGCCTTTTTAATTTTAGCCATTCTTGTAGTGTGGACTGGTGTCTCATTGCAAGTTTAATTGCATTTGCCCTATGACTAATAAAGTTGAGCACCCTTTTTATGTTTAATTTTAATATTACATTTAATGAAGTGCTCTTTCTCCAGGGGAAGCCCATATCCAGTGGCTGGCTAATATGCAGTATACAAACACATAGCTTCATTATCTCAAATTAGGAACAACTCTGAGGGGATATATTTTAGCTCCATTTCTCTCCATAAGATTAAAGAAGACCTATATTGCAATTGTTTCCCAGTTCAATTTCTACTTCTGACCAATCCTGATTCTCTCAGTCTCTTGCAGTTGTCCTGAGAAACACTTCTCAAAAAACTACCTACATAAAATTTTTATCTCAGAGCTTCCCAGGAATTCAGACCCATTACCAGTTAATGCCTAAGAGTTTAAAAAAATTTTTAGATCTGTGAGCAGTATCATTATCAGCTGCCAATAAAGATCACTAGCACTCAGTAGTGCTATTGAAGTTATGGTAGCACCAAGAAAGTTGTAGCAGTGCAATTGTTAAAACTGTCACTGGGGTGGGCTAAATTAAATATTGATGGATGAAAATATATTGGCATAATTGTATCTTGTCATTTTTCTGTATAGTTTGGAAGTGAACATAAGTACTTTTGAATCAAGTGGTTGATGCTGGTTAATGCATTGGAGAAGGTCAGGGGAGGATCTGAGAGTGATTGCTTACCAGATTAAGGAGTGTGAAAATTAGAGACCCACCTTAGAATCATATTTAAAACACAAACACACAAAATAACTCTTCCTTCATACAGCTAGAGGGCAAAAAGGCTAAGGATTTTGCTCAATATTTAATTATTAGGGTATCAGAAAACCATTGAATCATATACTCTCTAATCTGGTAAATTTCATGGGCAAGATCTTGTCTTGATTCAGAAATGTGGGCTCCTGAGACAAGCAATAGAGAAATATGTATCAATGCATCTAGTCACTTTTAACCTATGTATTTATCTGAATCCTCTGAGCCTGCAATATACCTCTCTTCTTATTTTTATAAATGATTCCTCCATGCTTAAAGATCACACAGAAATTTCATTCTTGCAAGAAAACATGTACTCCTCTAAAGAATTTTGTCTAAACTCCTAACTCCAAGCTCTAAAGCCTGTACCTAAAGCCAGGTCACAATACAATACAGCTATGAATGATGTCTACTTGTTAAGAGAAGGGAGGATTCCATGGTGTATATGTGCCACATTTTCTTAATCCAGTCTGTCACTAATGGACATTTGGGTTGATTCCAAGTCTTTGCTATTGTGAATAGTGCTGCAATAAACATACGTGTGCATGTGTCTTTATAGCAGCATAATTTATAATCCTTTGGGTATATACCCAGTAATGGGATGGCTGGGTCATATGGTACATCTAGTTCTAGATCCTTGAGGAATCGCCATACTGTTTTCCATAATAGTTGAACTAGTTTACAATCCCACCAACAGTGTAAAAGTGTTCCTATTTCTCCACATCCTCTCCAGCACCTGTTGTTTCCTGACTTTTTAATGATCGCCATTCTAACTGGTGTGAGATGGTATCTCATTGTGGTTTTGATTTGCATTTCTCTGATGGCCAGTGATGATGAGCATTTTTTCATGTGTCTGTTGGCTGTATGCATGTCTTCTTTTGAGAAATGTCTGTTCATATCCTTTGCCCACTTTTTGATGGGGTTGTTTGTTTTTTTCTTGTAAATTTGTTTGAGTTCTTTGTAGGTTCTGGATATTAGCCCTTTGTCAGATGAGTAGATTGCAAAAATTTTCTCCCATTCTGTAGGTTGCCTATGCAGCCATAAAAAAGGATGAGTTTGTGTCCTTTGTAGGGATATGGATGCAGCTGGAAACCATCATTCTTAGCAAACTATCACAAGAACAGAAAACCAAACACCGCATGTTCTCACTCATAGGTGGGAACTGAACAATGATATCACTTGGACTCGGGAAGGGGAACATCACACACCGGGGCCTATCATGGGGAGGGGGAAGGGGAGAGGGATTGCACTGGGAGTTATACCTGATGTAAATGACGAGTTGATGGGTGCTGATGAGTTGATGGTTGCAGCACACCAACATGGCACAAGTATACATATGTAACAAACCTGCACATTATGCACATGTACCCTAGAACTCAAAGTATAATAATAATAAAAAAAAAGAGAGAAGGGAGGAGCCATAAGTTTTGAAGTGCTTGGAGGACCAGCTAACATGTTCTGGAGGAAGCCAATAGATTATGCCTGGGACTTGATCCTGAAGGTTTTAAGTCAACGTAGGTGGAATGTAAAGTTGGATCAAAGTACATTTATCAGTATAGAAATATGAACCTCTGTCACATGATATACTCACTCATACTTGATCTACTAGCAAAATTTTTCTTTCTGTTCCCATGACCTTACACTTTGTTGGCCTAGAAGTCTTAGTACCAAAAGGAAGAATGCTTTCACCAGGAGATAATACAATGATTCCTAACTGGCCATTTTGGATTCCTTATACATCTGAACCAATGGCAAAGAAGAGAGTTACTGTGCCAACTGGATAATTAATCTTAAATACCAAGGAGAAACTGAACTCCTACTTCATAATGAATATTTTTTTAAAAAGAGTCTGCTTTCAAATACAGGAGATTCCTTAGAGCATTTCTTAGTATTACTATGGCCTGTGATTAATGTCAATGAAAAAATCCAACAACCCAATCCAGGCATGACTGCTTATTGCTCATAACTTTCAGGAATACTAGTTTGTATTGTTCCACTGATAAAGAACCCCAGCAAGCTATGGTACTTGCTGAAGGCAAAGGGAATAAAGCATAGGTAGTAGAAGAAGGTTATTAAAAATACCAGGTATGACCACATGACCAGTTATAGAAATCAGAACTTTACTTGCCATGAGTACTCTCTATTTTGTTATGAATGTGTGTGTATTCATGTGTGTGTGTATGTGTGTGTGTCTGTGTGTGCGTATATATATATATATATATGTAGGCAAATATATTTACTTTTTCTTCTATTTCCTTATGATATAACATAAGTTGTATTGAATTAATATCAAAATATTTAAGTACTGTCAATTATCTAATTCTGTCAATTTGACATCATAGTATGTAATTATGGGATACCAAGATGAAGTGTAAACGTCACTCAAGGGCTTTTCTGAGGAAGTGTTAGTGTGTTTTTCATTGCATGAAGAATAGTTGTATAATGTTAGGCAGAATTATGACCTAGTTATTGTCTTTATTTGGAGATTAAGTATGGTTGAAGGAGATGGTATACAGCACTAAATTAATAGTGTTTGGATTTTGATGGTTAATTTTATAATTTTGGATTGTCTAATTTATCCTACTTAAAAGAAAAAAAACTTCTTTCCTGCCTTCACTTGGATTAATAAAATATTTCATTTGTTATTCATTTATTGATTTCTTATACATGCTGTATGTTTGTACATTTTATTGGTTACTGCTCTGGTATGAATGTGTCCCCCGCAATTCATGTGTTGGAAACTGAATCCCCAATGCAACAGTGTTAGGAGGTGAGGCCTAAAGGGAGGTGTTAGGTCATGAGGGCTCTGCCCATATGAAGGGATTAATGCCATTTTAAGAAGGGCTTGTGAAAGTGGGTTTGCCTTCTGCTTTCCTCCCACCTGAGGACACAGAATTCATCTTGTCTCTTGCCCTTTCACTTTCTGCTATGTGAGGTCACAGCAAAAAGTTCCTCACATTTGCTGGAAGCTTGGATCTCCCAGCCTCCAGAAATGTAAAAATAAATTACTATTTATATAAATTACCCAGTTGTGGGTATTCTGCTATAGCAGCACAAAATGAACTAAGACAGTTAGCTTTTAACAACAGCCTTGGCGTATGACAGTCTAATGCAAATTAATAAATTTAGCACTTCCCTGAGAGTGCTAGAAGTTTAGAACTTTTTATCTCCTTTTATTCTGTCCCCAGTTGCATTAATCCTGTCACGGATTTTCTAACTGTGATTTCAGCTCCAGCATACATCATGCTATTATTTGTACAGTAAATAGAGATTGATATTTACCCACATATTTACATTTTCTAATTTTACCTACACTGCTGTCTTGTCATTTTTCTGGGATCATTTTTCTTTTGCCTTAACAACTTCATTAGTTTCTATTTTAGTGCAGGCCTATTTGCAACAAATTACTTACTTTATACAGCAGACATCTTTATTTCACCTGCATATTAAAAGATAAAAACATATTTATATATCATCATTGTATTTTCACTGAGCATAGATTTCTAAGCTGGCAGTTATGTTCATTCAGCTCTGTTAAGATTAAAATATTCCTTCTGGATTTGATCTTTTTTTTTGGTGAGACAGCCTTCAACGGCTTTCATTCTCTGGATGACCTGACGTATTTTTTGACTTTCGGTTGTCTCACTGTGATATTCTTAGGTATGGCTTTCTTTGTTTTTATTTTTGGTGATGTTTGTAGTAATTTTTGCATCTATATCTTGATTTCTCCCTTCAGGTGTTTCAAAACCATTAGTCATTATCTCTTCAGGAATTGACTCGCTCTCACTCTTTTCCCTATTTTTCTGCAGCTTCCATTGTGTCTATATGTAATTTTAAGATTTTGCTTTATTTGATTCTTTTCCTTTTTTTTTTTTCGTATTTTTATCTCTTTATTCTTTTCCTGCTGCAATCTGACAATGAGTTATATTACTTTTTCTTAATTTTTCTCTGAATCTAATTTGCTGTTAAATTCATATTGAGGGTTTTTTTTTTAGTTCCATAGTTTCCATTTTGATATGTTACATTTCAATTCTCATATAAAATATTCTCATATACAATATAAAATCTTGACCTGGCACGGTGGCTCATGCCTGTAATCCCAGCACTTTGGGAGGCCGAGGCGGGCAGATTGCCTGAGGTCAGGAGTTCGAGACCAGCCTGGCCAACATGGCAAAACCCCATCTCTACTAAAAATATAAAAAGTTAACTTGGTGTGGTGGTGGGTGCATATAATCCCAGCTACTTGGGAAGCTGAGGAAGGGAGAATCACTTGAACCTGGCAGGCGGAGGTTGCAGTGAGCCGAGATCGTGCCATTGCACTCCAGCCTGGGCAACAGAGCGAGACTCTGTCATACACACACACACGCACGTGCGCGCACACACACACACACAATCTTGTAATCTCTTCTCTTCAATATATTAATCAAAATTATTTTACAGTCCATATCTGCAAACCTTATTATCTATCAATCTATCAGCTGCATTTATTTCTGTTGTTTTTGTTTTTGTTTTAATATTGCTGTATAGAAACTTTTTAGTTTGATGTATCCCACTTGTCTATCTTCAATTTTGTAGGCTGTGGTATTTTATCCAACAAATTACTGCCCAGAATAATGTCATGCAGCTGACATTATTTCCCTACGTTTTCTTCTACTAGTTTTATAGTTTCAGGTCTTACATTTAAGTCTTTAATCCATTCTGAGTTGATTTTCATATGATGTGAGTTAAGGGTCTAATATATTTCTTCTTCAGGTGAAATATCCAGTTTTCCCAACACTACTTGTTGAAGAGAGTGTCCTTTCCTTTTGTGTGTTCTTGGGACCTTTATTGAAGCAATCTCATAACTAGGTATGAACCCAAAGGGAAATAAATTATTCTACCAAAAAGATACATGCACGCATATGTTTGTCGCAGCACTATTCACGATAGCAAAGACATGGAATCAGTCTAGGTGCCCATCAATGGTGGACTGGATAAATGAGATATGGTACACATGCACCATGAAATACTACACAGCCATAAAAAGAAGAAAATCATGTCCTCTACAGCAACATGGATACGGCAGGAGGCAATTATCCTAAGCAAATTAACACAGGAACAGAAATCCAAATACTCCATGTTCTCACTTGTAAGTGGGAGCTAACATCAGATATACATGGACATAAAGATGGGACCAATAGACAATGGGAACTACCAGAATGGGTAAGAGAGGAGGAAAACATGGACTGAAAAGCTACGTACTGTGTACGTTGCTCACTCTCTGGGTGACAGCCTCAGCAGTACACAATATACTAATGTAGCATGCATGTACATGTATCTCCTGAATCCCATATTTTAAAAAATTAAATAAACTGACTGCAAACTTATGACATTATTTCTGGACTCATTCAAGTAGATATTTAGTAATGTATAAATATTTTAAAGTTTTAGTGAATAAAACTAAGTATTTTAATGTACTAAGAATTATGCACTTACAAACTGATTAAAACAATCAACTAGCCAGACCGCTGTGAAATTTAAAAATACTTCAGCATAATAAATAAAGAATTCGTTATTCCTATGTATTACCCTATTATCCTTAAATATAAAATTCAACATTAATGTTGATATATCTTATGTTATATCACTAATTTAAAATAATTAGAACTGTATTACCCATTGAGTGAAATATTTTTCTGTCATGACATATCATGTTATTCTATGAATGATAGTTTATATATTTACAGTAGAAATTTAAACTTAAATTTAGCTATTAACTTTTATCATCTTTCCTTGGGGCTGAGTTAATGTTTAAGACTAAAAGATATATATTTTCTTCATTAATTACTACCTTAAATATTATGAAAACAGACTTTTCTGCAAACACAAGCTAATTGAACTTGAATTTAACATATGATTAAGCAAAATCTCAAAATCATATTTTATTTTGCTTATATCAAAGACTAAGCTACCTAATAATACATATTCTTTTTTATTTTCTAAGGAAATACAGTTGACTATGTTAGGTAGAGTGATTACTGTAAAGTCAGAGTGACTTTTCATAATAATTTACAACCCTAAGAATTTCTGTGAAATAATCGATTATTCTGGGGATTATCAGAGCATTCATTTCCAGTTTCAGATAAGATTTCAAGGACTACAAACTTATAATACCACTTGGGCACAGAATTTTGCATAGAAATAAAAAAATACACACGAGTTTGAAATAATAAAAATTGCTGAAAACTTTACATGAAAATTGAAAACATTTTAGTATTCTTCTTGAAAATATCTCAATTCCAAAACTGTATGGAGTAATAAAATTACTCAACTATGCTTAGAAGACATCATTCTGGAATTAAACTTCTATGTTCTACAAAATAAGACATTTTAAGCCCTGGTGCTCAGGTGACCCATCAAATTAAAGCGGAAGCAAAATTAGAAAGCAATTATGAAAATGTGAAATTAGTTCAATGATCTGCTTTTTATTCTCATAAAATATTAGTCAATGTAAATATTTTGTAACTAAATAGACTTCCAAATCTTCAGAGAAGGTATCAAATTATTAAATCTTTAGTTATGATGTGGTACGTGTGTGTGTGTGTGTGTGTGTGTATGTATGTGTGTACAAACATTTATATGAATATATGGGACTTGTGTTCAGTCCTACAGATGCTGTAGAGTGAAATCTAGCGGGTCTACATGGAAAGAGAACAAGGAATAGGGAAGTAAACAGAGAAGCTCTATTTTGAGTTAAGTTTACATAAGTACTTCCCAAACTGGGAGCCTCTAGATGAAACCTCAGTTTCTTAACTTAAACTCCACATGTATTCATCATGCTGTCTATGTGTTTGTATATGTGTATATGAGTGTGTGTGCATTATTTTTGTATATTTGTTGTTATAACTGACCAAAATCTTCCAGAAGTAGTGATTCAGAGATCAGGAAGTAGATTCTTGAAGCTCCTGTTACTACTGGTACTGATGCATGTTTTTCGACAAACTCATAAAATTTATAACTGTGCATGGCAGGGCATTATTTTAAGTACTCAAACATGAGCATAAGTTTCTAGTTATGTTAAATAAAGTGTTCTGTTGAATCTTTGTAACAGCAGTGAACCTCTATTTGAGGTAACTGTAATTGCACTGCTTACCAGGAAAATACGAATTTTGATTGAATTGAGACCATCAATATAAAAATGCATGTTAAAATTATAAAAGATAACTATGAAAAAGGTAAAGGGGATCAATCAGATTGAACACAGGAAAGAAGAAAAAAAAGACAAACCTCGCAAGAATTAAAATAATACAAAATAGTATGATATAGTGAGTGAAAGAAACCACTAGAGATAAATTTTTAATATGCTAACTAAGATATTCTCAGTGTAGATACAACACATAATACACAATGTACAAAATGTAGCTGCATGCTCTTTACAAGCTTAATGCTGTTTATTTATAGTTAGAAAGAAAACTCCCAAATCAGGCAACTTTGGATAAGATGCATTCAAAATAGTTGTTGAAAATAGGATATGCTGTAATTTCTATTTCACATAATAAAGAGCAGAAAACTAGCAAAATATATAGGAATTGAACAATCACGTTTATAGAAATCTGACCACATATTCATATTTTATAAGCACATATGAAATATTAATATTTGATTATATACTAGACAGAAAGATGCAAGGCGCCCAAGTCTTTGAAAACCTGAACCACCACCAGTCTCTTTTAGTCTATTTTTAAATAATGATATGAACACTATTGAGTTACAAACCATTGTTAATTGGATTTTCTAATATTTTCAGCCAATATTCATATAAATTCACAGTGTCTAGGCCAAAGATAACTACATGAACCAAAATGTTTATTGAAGAAATATTGCACTGCTTTTGCTTGCAGTCTGTACTGATAATGTTCCCATTAACTGATCATTCTCAGTTAAATTGAATCTAGGGAGTAGACTTGGCAGAAGGGAGTACAGTTCAGTAACATGGTGCATCTTCTAAAGAATAATGAGATTACTATTTTGTTGCAGATTGTGTGATCTGAGAGCTTGAAATTTTTGACGGCTTGAGTTCTATCAGTTATATCTATATTTTGTTTATTAAGAGTTAATTGCTTACTGTGCATGCTTTCATTGAAACAGATTTCATTTTACTCTGGAGCTATGAAAAGGATAATCCTTTTATTATTATGTGAAAAAAGATTTCAGGTTTAAATAACTATATAAAATGACATACATTTTATTGCATTATATTGAATATTATAAAATATTTTGTTACTTATTTTTCTAAAGGTTTTAAAAAATGTGATATCCAATTTTATATTTTCAACTTTCTAAGTTTTGAAATTGTAAGAAAAACATTTAAAAAGTCGAGAAGACTCAGATTATTTGGTTGGCACTTTTTTGCCTGGCATTTGGTTGTCCTTTCTCTTTATTCCAATTTTAGAGCAGTTCTACCACATTTATTTTATTTTATTTTTCAAGTCATTAATACCTTGAAGATGCCAGCAGAGTTGTGTTGTAGAACTATTCCCACCATTTCCTTTGCATTGATTTAAAAATTAATCTGTTAGAGTCTTATATTCATTTTCCTTAAACTTATTTTTAAAGAAGAGTCTTTTATATGTTTCAAATTTAAGAGAACCTGTCCAGATTTTTAATTCTGATTTTCAAACAAAGCTCTTGTCAATAACTGGATATTTTTATTTTATTATTATTACTTATTATTTGAAACCGAGTCTCGCTTTGTTGCCCAGGCTGGAGGGCAATGGTGCCATCTCGGCTCACTGCAACCTTCACCTCCCGGGTTCAAGCGATTCACCTGCCTCAGCCTACACATTAACTGGAACTACAGGCGTGCACCACCATGCCCAGCTAATATTTTTTGTAGTTTTAGTACAGATGGGTTTCACCATGTTGGCTAAGCTGGTCTCGAACTCCTGATCTCAGGTGATGCACTCGCCTCAGCCTCCCAAAGTGCTGGGATTATAGGCATGAGCCACACTGCCTGGCAATAACTGGGTACTTTTTACAATATAGTATGAAAACTCTGGGAATCAGATGTCCCCTTCTTTCCCAGGGTTTATCATTATTGCTGTTTTATTGCTGTGCTGTTTTCCAGGACTAATTTTCTAAAAATATTTTTCTTTCTTTTTTTTTTTCATTTGTGGCCACTAACATCTCTTCTCTATTAGCTTAGTGGCCTGCTAATGCTTGGACAGAGATTTTTTTTTTTAAGTTTTGCACCAATATTTCTCTCACTATTTCTTAAGGAGCTCTATTTGAATTGAGGCATTCTTTCAATGATCTGGAAGTTTACACCTCTACCTTAGCTTCCACTTCCGGCTTTCACAGAGCATGAATTACTGTCAGAAGCCAGAGATGAGGGTTTTCTCTCTTTTCTGTGTGTGGCCCCCATTAATATATCAGAGAGCTTTTCAAAGCTCCCAATGAATATCTCATTTTTCAGTTTTTCAAAATGTATTGGCCAATCATATGTTTGCTATACTTGATCTTACTGCCTCATACTACTACAGTAGTCAACAATTTCCCCTGATTTTTTAGATAACTTTTTTATGGTAGGAATTTTATCACTGAGGGAAATCTGAGTCAGTTCAAATAAAACAAGGCTTTTTTCAGGAAATTGCCAGACAGGTCAAATAGTAGTAATTCTCTTGGGATCGTTCTTTAGGGAACACAAATTCTTTTTTCCCTCTCAAGTGTGCTAGGATGCTGGTTTTCTTAGTTGCCATAATTTGATGTTACTGATTATTAAGAATACCACAAAGATGCAGAGAGAGAGATGGGATGAAGGCACATTTAAACAGTACAAATATCCCTGTTCTTACTGAAACTCATCTTACTTTCTTATTTAATTTTATTTTTTAAATTGAAAAATAATTATTCTACATCTTCATGAAGTACATGGTAATGTTTCAATACCTATACACTGTAGCGAGCAGATCAGGATAATTAGCATATCTATCATCTCAAGCATGTATCAGTTATTTGTACTAGAAACCTTCAATGTCCTTCTAGCTATTTGAAACTATATGATATATTATTGTTAACTGTAGTCCTTTTACAGTTGTATAGACTAATTGAACGCATTTCTCCTATCTAGCTGTGATTTTGTAACTGTTAACAAATCTCTCCCTCTCTCTCTCTCCCTGTCCCAGCTCATATTGTTTACATGTTTGTCCACTCCAAATCTCATGTTGAAAAGCAATCCCCAATGCTGGAGGTGGGACCTGGTGGGAAGTCTTTGAGTCATGGTGGCAGATCTCTCATAAAAGTCTTGGTGCCAAGTCAAAGTAATGAATTTGCCCATTTTTCAAATAAAAAAATTGCTGTTGAAATTTTACAAGCTTCGGTTAATTTTCACAGTTATGAAAAATGTGATTTTTGACAATATTTGCCAGGTATCTTATTACATATATGTAGAGTCAATTTTGGAGGCTCTTATTCTATCACCCTGGAAATGCTTGTTTCTGGAATGTGTTTTTAAAGAAAGTCAAGTCTCTTCAAAACATTTCTACTTTTAAAGGACATTGGTAGCTTCAGATAACATTCTCTCTAGACCATCAGCTCTTAGGTTATTTTTAGATTAGTTTTAATGTGTCTTTTCATTTAGATATTAAAGATATACATGAATCCTACATAGAAAGATTTAGAGATACTGATGATACAAGTTGAATACATCAATATCTCATTATCTGAATTGGATAAATTATTCAATTAATCTATAAATATTTTGTTCTAATATATTTAAAGATACAATAATCTTCAGTAACTACATTTCTCTTAAAATCTCTTAAAAGATGATATTTTTGGTTTGAATTTTCACTTCTTTGTTCCTGTGAAAATAATATCTAAAAAGTATGTAAACTATACACTGTGTATGCCCTAAGGGAGTCCAGAGAAAAAAAAGCTCTAACCTTGATAATTCATATAAGTATCTGGGAATATGCCTCTGCTTGTCTGCTTATTCTGGTTCCTGAATATTGGTGTCAGATTAAAGTCATTGTATTCTACCTTACATCATGAAAAGTGAGAAATATTCATAGGTAATGCTATTGATTCTCAGGAAGCTTTAAAAAACCGATATGGAACTAGCTCACTGCCCAAAGAATGTATATATCACATGCTTATGGTTAGTGAATTAATATTTTCATAGCTGTTAAGGAAATCTCAAAATGTACCTTCAGAATTTTTGTTTGAGGAAGAATTGAAACAATTTAAGAGCTGATAAACTTTAAATTGGTCACATAAAATCCTGTGCCAACACAATAGAAAATGCAAGTCAAAATATATGTAGAAAATAAGTAGATATAGAATAAGATATACAATAATTATTTATGTCATTTTATTGCCCGTTATTTAAGATAAATATATTAGATCTGAAAGCCATATCATATACTTACTCTAATGAAAGACAAATTGTTTATATTATCCCTGATTTTTAACAGCAAATATTCATTTGTGTAAAATAGTCTTATGATAAAACTTATTTTCCATTTTACCCTGAATTTTTACTTTCTATTTCCAGATTTTTTTGTCTTAGCTTTTAGAGTATTAAGGGGAAATTGAACAAGTAGTGAGTGGTTCAGCTATTCTCCTCCCAACAAAGTGACACAGGTAAAATAATCATGTACATCTGACCTTTAAAACGTAATACTCCAGTGATTGCCAAAAGGCCAGCTCGATGTTTTAATGTGCTGCTGCACTTTCACATGTAATAATCAGGAGTTGACATTTATAAAACTGCTGATGCAGTCTGGTAACACCCTGATATCTGAGTTGTTGTATAATTCTATCCTTACCATGGTAATGGATATGTAAGTGTGTTAGAGGTTAACACTTGAGAATTTTGATCAAAAACTTTTATCACTTAGTTAACCAAGTATTTAAAAACATAAATATAATTTTATAGTTATTTGCTGTGAATACACAAATTTATACTCATTCAAAGTAACCATTTAAGTAAATCAGTAAGAAAAATATCACATAACCAAGGTTGAAGACAAATGTAAAATATTTTTTAATAGTTGACAACGCTGAACATGATTTTTCACTTTCCTTCTATATCACTAAATATAATGTTTACTTGGCAATAATTTTCCCCAAGAAGGCAAATGAGAGATCTCCACAGGCTGCAAAAACAAACAAACGAAATACCTTACTGAAGTATTTTTAACATTTTTATAAATTTCATCTAGAAAAAATATTTCTAATATGATCTTATGTTTTAAATAATTCAAAAAGAGGATAAGCAAATACTATTTTAACGTAATAATCATTTTGTCTAAAATATCTAGATTTAGAACATTTTTATTCGTCAAATACATGTGCATAGTTTTAACCATCCTGGTGAATTTCTTCAGGCTCACAGTTACACAGAGTATAACTTTAGGAAATGCAACTTTATCTAGTATTTATATCTCTATTTAATGTGTTTTTCAAAATTAGAATATCTGTTTTCAATTATTTACATTATAAACATTATTTTTCTCATGTTTAATGCTTGAGACACTTATAATTAATAGGAATCATATTTTCAACTGGAACATTCTTCTGGAATTTAACCAGATAGATAGCTAGCTAGCTAAATAGATAGATAGATAGATGGAGATAGAGATATAATTATATTGTTACTTTAAATGCATTTTCAAAAATATGCAAGGTGACATTTTATTAAATTTAGAAATCAGTGAAATTTACTGATGATGTCATAGAAAATATTTGTGAACATTTATGTTTCCTTCACTCTCTGTACAACAAATTGACCAGACATATTTCTGAAGAGACACCTACATAAATACAGTTACAAGTAAACACAGGCCCACCATCAATATCTCAAAACTGTCATTTGGGCAGTTACCTACTACCACACACACATGCACATGCAGTACTCCAGAAAATTTTTAAAAAATGTTTTTTTCAGGATACATTGTTTTATGTTGACAGAACAGCTATCACTGGAAAATTCATATTTTGTCAAACATGATAGATATACTCTCACCTAATATGTTCTTTGCTGAAATAGCTAAATCTCTGGAAGGAAGTTTGACTAGAGTGGTTCACGCCGCTAGGGTATGCTTAAATTTAACCTGAGCTTCTTTTTGAAAGTTAGTGTGTGATGGTTAATACTGAGTGTCAACTTGATTGGATTGAAGGATGCAAAGTATTCTTCCTGGGTGTGTCTGTGAGGGTGTTGCCAAAGGAGATTAACATTTGAGTCAGTGGACTTGGAAAGGCACACCCACCCTTAATCTGGGTGGGCACTATATTCTGGCTCTGCTAGCAGAGCCAGAATGTAAAGCAGGCGGAAAAAAAAAAAACAAATAACATGAAAAGGCTAGACTGGCTTAGCCTACCAGCCTACATCTTTCTCCTATGCTAGAAGAAATCCCTCAAACATCAGAAAAGGGCCCTCAAACATCAGACTCCAAGTTCTTCAGCTTTGAGACTCGAACTGAATTCCTTGCTGCTCAGCTTGCGCATGGCCTATTGTGGGACTCTGTGACTGTGTGAGTCAATTCTCCTTAATAAACTCCCATATATATGTGTGTGTGGTATGTGTGTGTGTGTGTGTATATATCCCATTAGTTCTATCCATCTAGAGAACACTGACTAATACAAAGTGCCAGGTAATAGTTTTTACTGAATACCTGTTTTGTCCAAATTGTGCTGTATTTGTTGAGACAAACTGATAAAGAGAGAAAAGGATATTTAATAGATGTATGGAATGGCTTGTGTGTATTAGTGCCTTCTCACACTGCTGTGAAGAAATACCTGAGCCTGGGTAATTTACAAACAAAAGAGGTTTAATTGACTCACAGTTTTGCATTGCTAGAGAGGCCTCAGGATACTTACAATCATGGCAGAAGGCACCTCTTCACAGGACAGTGCAAGAGAGAATGAGTGTCAGCAGGGCAAATCCGATACTTGTAAAACCATCAGATCTCATGGGAACTCACTCACTATCAGGAGAACAGCATGGGAGAAACCACCCCCATTATTCAATTATCTCCCACCGGGTCTCTTCCATGACAAATGGGGATTGTGGGGATTCCAATTCAAGATGAGACTTGGGTGGGGACACAGCCAAACCATATCAGCTTGTTTGCAATGTAATTTGTCCAAAGTTATTATTTGGTTAAAATATATTTATATGGAGATTACTCCTGTATATCTGGTAGAAAGAAATATTACATTTAGCAATCACAGGGTGATCAAAGATAATATATGTCCAGTTGATGTAAGAATTCAATGCTGTAAATGTTAAACTTGCCAACAGTAATCTGCTATATACAACGGGTGGGGTAAGTAAGAGGGGAACAATGAATCTGAAAATGAAACAGGAAGAACCAATCTTGGCAAGTAATCTGAAAGCAAATTCAGTAACTTCAAAAGCAAAAGATTTTGAAAATAATAAACTTTGATTAAAAATCAATCCATCAAAATCATTTTAATTTCGTCTAGCTATATTTTAGTTAAAATAGCTGCTCTTTCAAGTATCATTTAGATGAGTATATATTAACAATTTTAGTAATTTTGATAACCTAACAGAAAGGTAACTCTTGACCAGAAAAACTTGCGGAAGGTTGTTTAGGAAACGGATATCATTCTGCGTGTTTCAATCCAATCAAGTTGACACTTAATATTAATCATATTTACTAAGACTGTTACCAGATATGAAGTCCTGACTGTGAGTTGTCCAGATTCTTAGTGCATTTAACAAAAAATTGAACTAAATGCATAAACAAAGCAACAGAAAACAAAAGCAATGTTTATTGAGGCGGAAGTATACTCCACAGAGCGAGAGTGGCCTCAAGCAAGCAGCCCAAGAGCCCTGAATATAGTATCCCTTGGGGTTTTATTGACTAAAAGAATTGGTAACACCTGTGGGTACCCTTCTGAGGCCTCTAATTGGTTACACCCTATGCAAATGAAGACTTGGCCCATGACCAGTCAGAGGCTGAAGTGGAGGCTTAGTTCATGGCCAATCAGAGGCTGATGTTTTCCTATCGGCTTAATTCCAAAAAGTCAGCTATAGGTTGGCCTTAGGCTCCCTGTCTGCAGATTCTATTCTCTTGCCTCATTTTCCCCTGAGAGACATGATCCCTGTAAATCTTTATGGGAAGCAGAGAGACTGACGGTCTTTTTTTTTTTTTAATTAATTTATTTTTATTTTAACTTTAAGTTCTAGGAAACATGTGCAGAATGTGCAGGTTTGTTACATAGGTATATATGTTGTATGGTGGTTTGCTGCACCTGTCAACCTATCATCTATGTTTTAAGCCCCACATACATTAGGTATTTGTCCTAATGGTGTTTCTTCTGTAACTGCTTCATGCTAATTGGGGCGCCGTCCCCAGTTGGGGACCATAGCACTCTTGTAGACTATGGAACTGTTGCCTGCTCTCTTTAGTGAAGACAGGGTGACGTCTGGATGGCTGTGCCTGACATAATTATCTGGAACTGGCTGGTAGCTCTGCTGCATGATCATTTGGAGCTTAATGGTCTTTAGATGAGAATAAATAAATCTGGTTAAAAGATTTTAAAAACTTGGTCCAAAAACTAATAGTTTTTTTTTCACTAGCAATGGGCCAGCTAAGGGAAGGAACCATGAAGCCCAACTTAGTGTACTTGTCCAGAAGCCTCATGACTCAGACAATCATTGTTGCATTTTGGAGTCCTGGTCAGCTAATTTTTGAGCTGCATCCCTTACTAATCCTGGTGGGTTGACATAAAAACAGCATCTTCCTCTAGGAAAATACATAAGCCACTGTTTTTTTTGTTTGTTTGTTTTTGTTTTTGTTTTTGTTTTGTTTTGTTTTCGGCTAGGAGATCCATTCCTCTTCTATTTTGTAAAGCTACTGCTGCCAAGAAATCTACTTAATTTTGTAAGATGATGATATTAATACTCTGAGCATTGTCTTCCAAGCTGTCTGAACGATCCTTAGACAAGCATTGTTAATATGATAGGGAAGTTGCAAGCCTGCTAACTCCCATTCCTACACCTGCTATTATTCCTAGCACTACCAAAAGGGAGTATTCCTTGTGTGGTTCATTTGTGTCTGATGGTTGCAGGTAAAGGTATGATAAGAGACTGGTTATTGGGAGCTATATTTATTTCAGGGGCTAAATAAATGAGAATACAGGTTTCTGTCCAATTGGCTGGTAAACATAAGTAGGAACTGGTCCCACTCAGGAAAAAGGCTCCTTGTTTTTCTAGACAAAAGTTGTTCTCTGTGGTGAACATATGGGTTAGCTTGTTGTTTCTGCTTTCCCTAGTTGTTAAGGTTCCTGCTAAAGTAGCCCTGGTTAAAGGCTGAAAACATTTTTGGGAAGTGTCCTGAGCTGCCCCAGTAGTCTTGCTTTTCCAGTGGAGGCAGTTAAGCTTAGTGTCCACCAGCAACCACCCAGAGGTTTTTTTCATACTGGGGAACCAAAAGGCAACTAGATGTCTCAGAATTAGTGCAGTCTTCCCGAGGAAAAATGTGAATACAGCCAGTGGGTCTACCTTGACAGTATTTAGTCTGTGTGTGCTTTAAAGTGCCCTCTACTAGGGGTCATTTTTATAAAAACTCTACAGGTTTTCTTAATGAAGTTGTTTGGGTGACTGCATAGCTTACATGATCATGTGAGTGGCTAATCTCCAGGGATTAGTTGTATTGAGGACTTTTCAAGGTTCCCAGGGCCTAACCAAAATTTTGGCTTGTTTTAATACAAAGCAGCACCTGGAATTTTAATTCTGTGTGCATTGATATTAGGCCCCAAATGAGTTTTGAGGGGATGTAACCCCAGAAAGTTAGCTTTGATAGTAATGAAGAAAGCTTACTTTTTGTTTTGTAACTTTTGTCATTTCCATAATTTTGAAGTCATACAAGTCATCCAGGTTCATTAATTTTAAGGGAGTTCCTCCCTTGTAGTTAGGGTGATAGGTCATTTTTTCAAGGGCCCAAGATCAGACTGGGATTGGATGACGGTATAAACAGTTCTTTGCCAAAGCTGGACTGATGGTATTTGACAGTCCATGTGTTAAATTTAAAAACTTCTTAATAAATACTCATCATTCATTAATTGCCGGTATATGCAGACTGTGGCAAATCATTATAGAGCCAAAAATACTTACCTGTTATTTTGTTATTTGAGCAGGAACTTCAGGGAGTGGATAACTATACTGTCAGGAATGATCATTATAAAAATGAATGAAAACATTTTCTTAATTATCACAAAGGAAGTTATTCCATCCATTCGAAAGAGGGCAATTAAGCTGTAAAAATACAAAAATAGCTATTATTATCCAACTTACAGTAACTATGCAACAAAGACACCAAAGAGAGTTGGTAGGCATTTACTTATCTTTTGACTGTCATTTAAACAGGTACTCCAGGTCTTCCGCAGATTCACAGGCATAGCAGCTGGCAGGAGCTCTGGGTTTCAGGTCTGGAGCTTCAGGTAGTGCAGGCTTAACCCTGGAAAAAATGGATCCAACTATCTCATCCTAGTACTTTGAGGTGGAAGGCATAGTCAGCACCACTGAAAAGGGTCCCTTCCATTAGGGTAGTAGTTGTTGAGCAGGTGACCACTCTTTCTACATTTTAACAAGTACCTTATCTCCTGGCCTGATCTTCGGTTGCTTGTTATTTCCCAGTGTGGGGAGTCATGGAGTTCCAAACTCTTGCAAATTCTGCCAAAACTGTCCCAAGCTAACTAGATATTCTATTAGAGTGGCAATTTCTGGATCAATAATTAGATCATTAGTTAAAAATGGCCTCTCATATAACATTTCATAGGGGCTCCTATTACTTTTTGTTCTTGGGGGATTACAGATGCTTAAGAGGGCTATGGGCAGTAAACTGACCGAAGTCTCTGATGTTTCCTGACATAGCTTAGCTAACACCCATTTTAGAGTGTCAATAGTCCTATCTGCTTTTCCAGAGGATTGAGGTCTCTGTGTTAAATTTAAATAGTATTTGATTCCAAGAGCCTTAGTAATCCCTTGAGTCATCTGGGAGACCAAGATGGGCCATTATCATTCTGGAGGCTTTGGGGTTACCCAAACTGAAGGATCATCTCCTTTAAGAGAACCTTCATAACTTAATTAGCATTCTCTGTTCTGGTAGGTTAAGCTTTAACCTAGCCAGTAAAGATGTCAATTAGTACTTACAAAAACTTGTGTCCTCTGCAAGCTGGCACATGAGTAAAGTCCAGTTGCCAGTCTTCTCCTGGGTAGGTTCCCCTTCTCTGAACTGATTCTATTAGATGGGGTACTTTGCTTCCTGGATTGTTGACTACACACACTGAGCAGACTTGGGAGACCTGCTTAACTGCCAAAGCCAAGTTAGGCCCAATAAAGGGTCTGTTTACCATTGCCAGAGTTGCCTCTCTCACCTTATGGTAAGAGTTATGCAGGGTTTTTGTAACTTTTCATTGAGCTGTTTGAGGGAGATATAATTTTGATCCCATATGTCATCAGAATCCTTGTTTTTGACCTCCTTGCTCCTTTGTTAACTATTTTTTCCTGTGATGTGTATTCAGGTTCTATTAGGGAATCAAAGAAGGGAAGCAGTCCTAAGATTTGTTGAAACTACACACTGAAAGCTGCTGCTTTGGCTTCCTTATCAGCCTTTTTGTTCCCTTGTGCTATAGGGGTTAAGTCCTTTGATGCCGTCTACAATAGATCATGGCTACAGCCTCTGGCAACTGTATTGCTTCCAATAGCTGTAGAATTTCAGACCCATGCTTTATGAGGGAACATTTTCTAGTTAGTAGTCCCCTTTCTTTCCAAACTGCAGCTTGAGTATGAGCCATGAGAAATGCATATTTGAAATTTGTATAGATATTTAGCTTCTTCCCTTTTCCCAATATCAGGGCCCAACTGAGAGCAATGATCTCAGCATTTTGTGATGATGTGCCTGGGGTAGTGGTTGAGTCTCAATGATGATGTTGTAATTTACTACCACATATCCAGCCAGGCATTCAGGCATTCTCCATTGGATACAAAGCTATTGCTGTCTGTAAACCAGTTATCCTCTGAATTTGGGAGGGGGTGATCTTTTAAATCAGGTCAGCTGGCATATGTGTATGCGATGACCTGCCTGCAGGAGTGACCAATCATTGGACCTGTGGGCAGCAATGAAGCTGGATTCAAGGTGTTACAGGTTTTAAGGGTAACCTCTGGATTGCCTAGGAACATAGTCTGTTATTTGGTTAACCTTTCTTCCATCATTCAGATATGTCCTTTTATTTCCAGGACTGACCTTACCTGAAGTAGGGTTAACACTTTCAGTGGTTGACCCAGGGTGATTTTAGTGGCTTCCTCCACTAAGATAGCAGTGCCTGCTGTTGCCTGCAGGCAGCTTGGCCTCCCTGAGGCCACTCTGTTCAATTTCTTTGAAAAGTAGATGGTTGGTATGGGTTCTGATCCCAATTTCTGGGTTAGTAGTCCCACAGCTATGCCCTTTTTTTCTGCTATATACAAGGAAAAAGGCTTAATGAAGTTTGGGATGCTAAGAGTGGGAGCTTAGTTAAGAGCCTGTTTTAACTTGGCAAAGTTTCCCCTCATTTCTAGGGCCCATATCATTGACTCATTTTCTGGCCCCCTTGTTGCTTTATAAAGGAGTTTTGCTATGACCCCAAATTTGGAACACATATTCTGCAAAGCCTGGCCATTCCCAAAAAGGAATGAAGCTGTTGCTTAGTACTGGGGGCTCCTAACCATATATATCTTGTACCATTCTGGGGATATTTGCCAGGTCATGGGGATCAAAATATACCCCAAATATTAAACCAATTGAAGGGTGATTTGAGCCTACTTTTTGAACACTTTGTATCCCCTGTGTGCGAGGAAATTCAAGATCTTTATAGTAACTTGATTAGATGCCTCCCAGGTTGGGCTACACACAAAAAGGTTATCTACATACTGGAGTATACTCCTGTTTTCCAATTGTAGATCCCTCAGATATCTTTCTAAGACTCAGGCCAGAAAAAAAAAAAAAAAAAGGTGGGAAAGGTGGGGGCAGCTATTTTGAAAGTCCGGAGGGAATACTGTCCATCCAGGTGTATTGTGCTATTAGGTATTCTCTGCTATTAGGATCTTCCCATTCAAAAGCAAAAAGGTATTGAGATTTTAGAAAAGAAAACATCTTTCAAGTTTTGGACTGAGAACTAGTCTATGCTCCCTGGCACTTGAGTTAAAAGAGTATATGGATCTGTCACTAATAGATGGATTAGGATCACAGCCTCATTAATTGCCCTTAAACCTTGTATCAAATGGTATTAGCCAGAAGACTTTACATGGGGTTATTATATTACAGGGAGAATTACAAGGTTTTAGAAGTCCATGGGCAAGCAATTTCTTAAGCACATATGCTAGGACCTTTTTTGCTTCCAGTTTAATGGGGTATTGTTAGCTGGGGTCTTTAAGCTGTATTTTGACTGGCACTGCTGTTTTAGCCCTTCCTGGTCTCCCAGGATACAATGCTAGCAAGTTGACCTGCTTGTTGACATGGTCCGGAACATTGCCTGTATCACAGACCATTAGAAGTCTTGCCAGGTGGTGCTTAAATTGTAGCAGTGCCCCTAGTTATCCTGTGCAGAGATCTTGGTACAAAGGGGACCTCTCCATTCTACATCAAGGTAGATTTCCAGGCCTTTGGAGTACCTGCTACCGTAGATTTGCAGTTTGAGCTACCCAAACCTTCCTGTGAAGAAATCTTAGTGCAGGACAGTCCTCTTTACTACGTGCCCAAGCAGATGTCCAGGTTTTTGGAGTACTCACTCTCCTGGATTAGGAGTTTCGGTTGCCCCAATACCCATGCAGAGAGCTTGGAGCTAAAAGGGTTTCACAGCTTCAAACCTAGGCACACCTCTGAGTGCATAGTGGCCACTCATTGATTATCCTTTGGTGCTGGTGCTTGTACCTGCCATTTCAGGGACCTGTAGGTGGGCATGCTAGGTCCAGCCCCACCCATTATGTTCCCCCCACCTTCCCGTGCTTAGCAGGGAGTTCAGATCACTGTAATTTACATAGGTCAGCATCAAAGAGCTTTGGTGCATAAAGGAATATCAAAGATATACCCAGCCACATGAGCTACAGATGGCTCTTACCTATAAGTACCATCTACTGGCTTGTTGGTTGAACAGTGCAGCCCAATATAAAACCTACCAAAAGAAGTGGATAGGGCTATAGAAGCAAAGACAAAAGACTTTACCCAGTATTCTCTATCAGATATGGAAGAAGGAAAAGGGAAAGAGAAAGAGCAAGAAAAGAACCCACAAACTATTATAGGGAAAAAGAGAAAAAGAAAAAAATTCTACTTGCACAAATGAATTTTGTTTTCAAAAATTTAGAAGTGTGTGCACCTCCAGATGAGAAGGAACCAGGGCAAAAATTCTAGCACCATAAAAAGTCTGAATGTATGACACCATGAAAGGAACACACTAGCTCTCCAGCAATGGTCCCTAACCAAAATGGAAACTCAGAAATGACAGAGAAAGAATTCAAAGCAAGTATTGCAAGGAAGTTCAATGAAATTCATGACAAGGTTGAAAATTAACACAAATAAATTTCTTTGAAAAAATCTAGGAAATGAAGGAATGGATAAATATTGTAAAAAGAAATCAAGTAGAGCTTCTGGAATTTAAAAACTCACTTAAGAAACTTTAAAATAGAATGGAAAGTTTTCTCAATAGACTGGATCCAACAGAAGAAATAATTTTAGAGCTTGAAGACTGGTCTCTTAAACTAACCCAGTCAGAGAAAAATAAAAAAAAAAAAAAATCTTAAAAAAAAAAGGCTTTAAGAGATGTAAGATCATGTAAATTGGTCGAATCTACAGCTTATTGACATTCCTGAGAGAGAAGTATAAAAAGTAAACAATCTGGAAAACATATTTGAGGAAATAATCCAAGAAAACTTCACTGATCTTTCTAGAGAGGTAGATATCTAGATCTAAGAAATCCAGAGAACAGCTGTGAGATACTATTCAAAATGAATATCACCAATGCATATAGTCACCAGACTATCCAAGGTCAATGCTAAAGAAAATAATCTTAAAGACAGCTAGAGAAAGAGGTCAGATTACATACAAAGGGGACGCCATCAGACTAACAGCAGATTTCTCAGCATAAACCTTTCAAACCACAAGAGATGGGTGGCCTATTTCTCCTTTAAGCGTTCTTAAAGAAAAGAAATTTTGACCTAGAATTTGTCATCTCACCAAAATAAGCTTCATAAGCAAAGGAGAAATAAAAGGTTTTCCAGATAAATAAACACTAAGGGAATTTGCAGTCCAGGCTTTATAAGAGATTCCTAAGGGAGTTCAAGTACCACAAAAACACACAAGTACATAGTCCACAGAATTTTTAAAGCAACTATATAATAGAAACTACAAAAGAAAAGGCTAACAACTTCATGATAGGTTTAAAACCTCATATATTAATATTACTTTTGAATGTAAAAGGTCTAAATACCCTACTTAAAAGGAACAGAGTGGCAAGTGGGAAAAAAAGGACATGTCCATTTACAATTGTCAAGAGACTTATCTTACACATAGTGACAGAAAACCCATAGACTCAAAGTAAAGGGTTGGACAAAGATCTATTGTGAAAGCAGAAAATAAAAAAGATCAGGAGTTGCCCATCTTACATTTGAGAAAAGAGACTTTAAACCAACAACAGTACAAAAGGACTCAGAAGGGCATTACGTAATGATAAAGGGTTCAATTCAACAATAAGACTTAACTATTCAAAATGTATATGCACCCAAATTTGAAGCACCCAGATTCTTAAAACAAGCACTTCTGGAACTACCAAAATACTTAGAAAGCCTCATAATAATAGTGAAGAACTTCAACATCTCATTGTGAGCATTAGACAGATCATAAAGTCAGAAAGCTAAGAAAGAAGTTTTGAACTTTACACAACACTTAACCAATTATATATAATAGACATCCACAGAATATTCCTCCTATCAAAGAATATACATTCTTCTCATCTGCACATGAAACATGCTCCAAGACTGATCACATGCTTGGTCATAAGGCAAACCCCAGTAAATTTAAAAAAATAAAAATCATACCAATCATATTTTCACACCACAGTGGAATAAAAATGAAAATCAATACCGAGAAGAACTCTGAAAACTACACAGTTACATTAAATTTAAACAACTTGTTCCCGAATGACTTTTGAGTAAACAATAAACCTGGAAATACATAAAAATATTTAAAATAGATAAAAACAGAGACAAAACAGCAAAATCTCTGGGAGCAGTAAAATCACTGTTAAGAGGAAAGTTCATACTGCCCAAAGCCTGCCTCAGAAAGTTAGAAAAATCTCAAATTAATGATCTAACATTACACATAGAGGACTGAATAAAACAAGAAGCAACTAACTCCACAGCAAGCAGAAAAAGAAATAGCTAAAATCAGAGCGGAACAAAATGAAATTGAACCACCCAAAATTCATACAAATAATCAATGAAACCAAAAATCGTTTCCCTGTCAAAAATGAACCAGATCGTGGACCACTAGCTAGATTAACAATAAAAAAGAGAGTATATCCAAATAAATACAATCAGAAATGACAAAGGTCGCATTACAACCTATCCCAGAGAAATACAAAGGGTCCTCAGAGACTATATTTTTAACACCTCTGCAAATACAGTATAGAAAATATAGAGAAAATGGATAAATTCCTAGAAACACAAAATCTCCAAAGATTGAATCAGGAAAAATCAAAACCCTAAAAACTGACCAATATCAATTAAAACTGAATCAGTAAAAAAAAAAATAAAAAATAAAAAAATAAAAAAATCTGCCAACCAAAAAATCCCAGAACCAGATGGATTCATAGCTGAATTCTGCCAGATGTGCAAAGAAATTGATACTAATTTTACTGAAACTATTCCAGAAAATTGAGGAGGAAAGACTTCTCCCTAACTCATTCTATGAAGCTCGCTTCGCTGTGATACCAAAACATGACAAAGACATAACAAGAAAAGCAAACTTCGGGCAAATAACTGTGATGAACACAGATGCAGAAATCCTCCAGAAAATACTGCAAACTGAATCTGACAGCACATTAAAAAGTTAACTCACCATAATAAGGTAAGCTGCATTTCTGGGATAAAAGGTTGGTTCAACATACACAAGTCAATAAATGTGATGCACCACATAAACAGAATTAAAAACAAAAATTATATGACCATCTCAATAGACATGGAAAAAGCTTTTGATAGAATCCAACGTCCCTTCATGATACAAACCTTCAAGAAAGTAGGCTTTGAAGGAGCATACCTCAAAATAATAAGAGCCATGTATGACAAGCCCAGAGCCAACCTCATAATGATCAGGCAAAAACAGGAAGCATTCCGGTCAAAAACTAGAACAAGATGAAGTTTCTCCTTGCCACTCTTATTCAACATAGTGCTGCAAGTGATATCTGGAGCAATCAGGCACGAGCAAGAAGGCATCAAAACAAGTAAAGAAGAAGTCAAAGTATCTCTTTTCATGGAGGATATGATCTTATAACTAGAAAACCCCCAAGTCTCCAATGATAGGCTCCCTGGAACTGATAAATGACTTTAATAAAGTTTCAGGAGAAAAAATCAATGTACAAAAATTAGTAGCATTTCTATATACCAATAACATTCAAGCTGAGAGACAAGTTGAGAATGCAACTCTTTTTAAAATAGCCACAAAAAGTAAAATACCTAGAAATACATCTATCAAAGGAGGTGAAACATGTCTATGAGACCTATAAAACACTGCTAAAAGAAATCATAGATGACAAAAAACAAATGGAAAAAACATTCCATGCAGATTGGTAGAATCAAAATAGTTAAAATGGCTATACTGCCCAAAGCAAATCACAAATTTAATACTATTCCTATGAAATTACCAGTCTCGCTTTCCACAGAGCTAGAAAAACTTATTCTAAAATTCATGTGGAAACAGATAAGAGCCCAAATACCCAAGACAATCCTAAACAAAAAAGAACAATGCTGGAGATATCGCATTACCTAACATCAAACTATACTATGAGACTACTGTAATCAAAACGGCACAGTATTGGTGCAAAAACAGACATATACACCAAGGGAACCAAATAGAGAACCCAGAAATAAAGCTGCATACCTACAGGCATCTGACCTTCAACAAGGTCAATACAAATAAGCAACAAGGAAAGAACACCTTATTTAACAAATGGTGTTTGAATAGCTGGCTAGCCGTATGTAGAAGAATGAAACTGGACCCCTACCGTTCACCATACACAAAAATTAACTCAAGATGGATAGAATACTTAAATGTAAGACAGCAAACCTCAAAACCTCAGAAGAAAACCTGTGAAATACTATTCTGAACATAAACCTTTGCAACGTATTTATTACTGAGTCCTCAAAATCAATTAAACAAAAACAAAGATGGACAAATGGGTCCTAATTAAACTAAAGAGCTTCTGCACCACAAAAGAAACTATAACAGAATAAACAGGAAACCTACAGAATGATAGAAGATCTTCACAAAATACACATCTGACAAAGGCCTAATACTTAGAAAATTAATTCAACAAGAAAAAGACACAAATAATTTAATTTAAAAACGGGCAAAGAATATGAACAGATACTTCTCAAAAGACATACAAGTGACCAACAAAAGTATGAAAAAGTGATCCACATCACTGATCATAAGAGATATGCCAATCAAAACCACGATGAGATATCATCTCACACTAGTTAGAATGACTATTACGAAAAAGTTAAAAAACAGCAGATGCTGGTGAGGCTGTGGGAAAAAAGGGAATGCTTATACACTGTTGATGGTAATGTAAATTAGTTCAACCACTGTGGAAAGACATTTGGAGATTTCTCAAAGAACTTAAAACAGAACTGTCATTTGACCCAGCAATTCCATGACTTGGTATATATCCAAAAGAAAACACATTTTTCTACCGAAAAGACACATGCACTCACATGTCAATTGCACCATTATTCACAATAGGAAAGACATGGAAACAAACTAAATGCCCATCAGTAGAGACTGGATAAAGAAAATTTGACACATATTCACCATTGAATACTACACAGGCATAAAAAGACAAAATCATGTTCTTTTCAACAACACAGATGCAGCTGAAAGCCATTATCCTGAGTGAATTAACTCAGAAACAGAAAAGCAAATACCACAAGTTCTTGCTTAGAAGTAAGAAGTAAGCTTTGGGTACTCATGGACATAAAAATGGCAACTATAGAAGCTGGGCCCTAGTCGAGAAGGGGAGGAGTAAAGGTTGAAAACTATTGAGTACTAAGCTTAGTACGTGGGTGATGGGATTATTCATGCTCCAAATCTCAGTGTCATTTAATATACCCAGGTAACACACCTGTCTTGTACCCCCAAACCTAAAATAAAAGTAAAAAAAGATAACTTTAAACATAACACTCATGGTATGACTCAGTAATTCCTTTTCCAGAGATCTGCCCACATGATATTATTATAAAATTAATGTCTGTGTCTCCTCTACCAATCAAATGTTGATGCCTTAAGCCTTAATGTGGTAGTATTTGAAACTGTGGCCTTGGGTTGTAATATTGAGGCCTGCATGATGGAATTATGGCCTCATAAGAAGGTAAAGAGACATCTCTATCTTTCTTTTTCAGAGTCTCTCTCTCTCTCTGCAAGCACACATGCAAGCACTGAAGAAAGGTCATATGAGGATATATCAAGAGGGTAGCTCTCGGCAAGCCAGATAGAGCATGTTCATTAGAACCCAATCATGCAGGCACTGATTTTGTAATTTCAGCTTCTAGAACTGTGAGAATATACAGTACATTGCTATTTTTTAAGCACCTAGCTATGATATGTTTTTATGGCAGCCTCAGCAAACTAAGACATGAAAACCTATGTTCACACAAAACTGTACATGAATGTTTATAGAGGCCTTATTAATAGTTACTAAAAAATGGAATGAGTCACATGTCCCTCAACTGTGAAATGAATAAACAAAATATGGTACATCCAAATCTAAACAATGGAATATTACCCTTCTACAAAAAGGAATGGAATATTGCTACACGTGACAATATAGCTGAATCTGAGAAAGTATTCAGACTAAAAAAGCTACATAATATATGATTTTATTTACATGACATTCTTTTAGAGTCATATTTTAGGAAGAGATAACAGACAATAAATGCAGAGTCTAGAGCAAACTTATCCAACCCACGACCCTGGGATGTATGAGGCCCAGGATGGTTTTGAATGCAGTCCAACACAAATTCATAAACTTTCTTAAAACATTATGAGTTTTTTTTTAAGCTCATCAACTATTGTTAGTGTTAGTGTATTAAAGTGTGGATATTTCACACCAAAGCCCTCTGTAACCAAGTCCATTTCCATTATCACCATGCTGACCCATTACTTTCTCCCCAGGGTACTAGAGTCAGTAGAATTTCCAGTGTGGGATGAATAATTAGAATTCTGGGTATAAAGACATACCTTTAACACATTAAATTTCACTTCTTCAGAGAAGAACTACTAAGTATACTGAATAATCAGTTCAATCACTGAAGCCATGTGAATGGACGTATTTCTTTATTTTTGGTTTATAACAGGCTAGGTCCTAAAATGATTACAATGTTACAAGGAGTAATTTTCATTTCATTTTTGGTTCATAACAAATTAGTGCCTAAAATTATTGCAGTGTTTCTAGGAGAAATCTTATTAACACCACTGATCTGATCAAGCTTTGCAAGAAAATTTATGAAATATATAAAATTAACAAAATTGAGTGGTGCCAACTTCTGATATGTTCTCCATAAATCTTGAAGTTTTTTTGACTTGATTCTGCACACTTGAAAGGTGTGTTCTTTATTCATACTAATTACATGCAATCAAAAGGACATGCAGTTTCTATGAATTAGGAGTTCATAGCATCTTCTACAGCACGGAATTCTGAATAGAACTCATCCAGGTGAGAAGTAGAACATTCTAAAGCAGCTTTCAGTTTCTTTAACTCGGAGTCTCCAACTCCAATTCAGAATTATTCTTCTTCCTGCCAGTCTCCAGGAGCAGCCTGGCCCAGGCTTCAAGTGTAATACCTCAAGTCTACTTTCAAAAGATTCCCAAAGACTGTTTTTTCCACTCACTTGTTTTGATTGGATCGCATTTCAAAGAGGGCCTTTTCTGAGACTGCTGATGTTTTTCTATGGTAATCTGCTTAAGTTTCTAATAAAATGATAAGAGTTTGCCATTCAGCCCTTCTTTGGCCATACAAGTCTGCAGCAAACTGATCCTTGCACTATTGTACTTTATTTCCAGCTTCATTCATTTCTTTCTTTTGGTGTCTATTTTGGATATAAGCCTCTGACAGTCGACTCCTGAAGATTTCTGAGTTTGGTTGCACTCAACTCTGACACAATCTTAGTCAAAAAGCAAAACAATGTAGCAAGCTGTTTCCTCTGTTTCCTGCTGTTAGAAATTTCTGCCTTGCTATGCCACATGGAGAGTCTACAATATTTTCTTCAACAATAACTTCATACCAAGAGAGTTCTAGAGTCATCTAGTTATCAGCATCTTCCTATGTCCAGCATCATCACCAAAACATAACTTTCAGGTTGAGCCAAAGCTTCTTGCATATTCTGAAAATTGATACCTATCCTATGGAGACTATTCCAAAAAATAGAGAAAGAGGGAATCCTCCCTAAATCATTATGTGATAACCAGTATCACCTTAATACCAAAACCAGGAAAGGACATAACAACAAGAAAAAGAAAACTACAGATCAGTATCCCTGATGAACATAAATCTAAAAATGCTCAACAAAATATTAACAGAATCCAACAGTATGTAAAAAAGATCATCCACCATGATCTGGTGGGTTTCATAACAGGGATGAAGGAATGGTTTGATGCAAGTCAATAAATGTGATATGCCACATAAACAGAATTAAAGACAAAAATCATATGAGCATCTCAATAGACACACAAAAATCATTTGATGAAATCCAGCATCCTTTTATGATTAAAACCCTCATCAGCTTCGGCATAGAAGGGACATAACTTAAGGTAATAAAAGCCATCCATTAGAAACCCACAGTCAACATTATCTTCCATGGGGAAAAGTTGAAATCATTCCCCCTGAGAACTGAAGCAAGACAAGGATGCCCATTTTCACCACTTCTATTCAACATAATACTGACAGTCCTAGTCAGAGCAATCAGACAAGAGAAAGAAAATAAGGGGCATCCAAATTGGCAAAGAGGATGTCAAACTGTTGCTGTTCACCAATGATATAATTGTATTCCTAGAAAACCCTTAAGACTCATTCAGAAAGCTCCTAGATCTCATAAACGAATTCAGTGAAGTTTCAAATCCTGAAAACTTTGGACTTTTTTGTTGGCAATTTTTTATTACTGTTACAATCTCACTATATGTTATTAGTCTGTTCAGGATTTGAAACATTTGAAATCAAAGTACACAAATCAGTAGCACTGCTATGCACCAACAGCAACCAAATGAGAACCAAATCAAGAAGTCAACTCCATTTACAACAGCTGCAAAAAAAAAAAAAAAAAAAGAAAAAAGAAAAACTGAAAAATATACCTATCAAAGGAGATGAAAGATCTAGAAAACACTGCTGAAAGAAATCATAGATGACACAAACAAATGGAAACACATCTCATGCTCATGGAAGGGTAGAATCAATATTGTGAAAATGACTATACTGACAAAAGCTCTCTATAAATTCAATGGAATTTCCATCAAAATATCATCATAATTCTTCACAGAACAAGAAAAAAAATCCTAAAATTCATATGGAACGAAAAGAGGGCCCATGTAGCCAAAGCAAGACTAAGCAAAGAGGACAAATCTGGAGGTGTCACATTATCACCTGACTTCAAACTATACTACAAGGCTACAGTTACCAAAACAGCATGGTACTGGTCTGAAATAGGAATGTAGACCAATGGAACAGAACAGGGAACACAGAAATAAAACCAAATACACTCAACAGATCTTCCACAAAGCAAACAAAAACATAAAGTGGGGAAAGGACACCCTATTTAACAAATAGTGCTGGGAGAATTGGCAAGCCACATGTAGAAGAATTAAATTGGATCCTCATTGCTCATCTTTCACAAAAATCAACTGAAGATAAAAACTTAAATCTAAAACCTCAAACCTAAAAATTCTAGAAAATAACATCAAAAAAACTCTTCTAGATACTGGGTTAGGCAAAGAGTTCATGACCAAGAACCCAAAAAGCAAATGCAAAAAAAAAAAAAAAAAAAAGAAAAGATAAAGAAGAATTAAGCTAGAAAGTTTCTGCACAGAAAAAATAAATAATCAGCAGAGTAAATAGACAGCCCTCAGAGTGGGAAAAAATATTCGCAAACTATGCATCTGACAAAGGACTAAACCCAAAATCTAAAAGGAACTCAAACAAATCAGCAAGGTAAAATACAAATAATCTCCTCAAAAAGTGGGATAAGGACATAAATAGACAGTTCCCAAAAGAAGATGTATAAATGGCCAACAAACATATGAAGAAATGCTCAACATCACTCATTACTTGGGAAATGCAAACTAAAACCATAATACGATACCGACTTTCTGCAGCAAGAGTGGCCATAATTTAAAATTTAAAAAAATAGGTGTTTTCATGGATGTGGTGAAAAGGGAACACTTTTACACTGTCATTGGGAATGTAAATTACTGCAACCTCTATGAAAAACAGTATGGAGACCCCTAAAAGAACTAAAAGTAATGTAGAAAACTGTTTCCTGCTGTTAGAAATTTCTGCCGCTGCTAAGCCACATGGAGAGTGAACTAAAAGTAGTTCTACCATTTGATCCAGCAATCCCACTACTGAGTACCCAGTGGATAAGAAGTAATACAAAAAAGACACTTGCACATGCATGTTTATAGCAGCACAATTTGCAATTGCAAAAATATGGAACCAGACTAAGTTCCCATCAACCAATGAATGGAAAAAGAAAATGTGGCGCATATATATATAGAGAGAGATAGATAGATAGATATAGATATAGATATAGATATAGATATAGATATAGATAGTGGAACACTACTCAGCCATAAAAAGAAAGGAAATAATGGCGTTTCCAGCAATGTGGATGGAATTGGAGATCATTATTCTAAGTGAAGTAGATCAGAAATGGAAAACCAAACACTGTATGTTCTCATTTATAATTGGGAGCTAAGTTATGAGGATGCAAAGCCATGAGAATGATATAATGGAATCTGGAGACTTGGGTGGGGGGAGGGTAGGAAGTGGGTGAGTGATAAAAGAGAACATATTGAGTTCAGTGTGCACTGCTTGGGTGATGGGTGCACCAAAACCTCAGAAATCACCACTAAAGAACTTATCCATGTAACCAAAACCCGCCTGTTTCCCAAAACCCATTGAAGAAAAAAAACTTAAAAGATAAATAACAACAAAAATGCTAGGATATATAAGTTTCAAGGGGCCTGGTTATACTCTGTATGTCATAGCAGTGGTGGAGATCCCTAACATCTGGAAAAGGAAAACATCGTGCTACATTGATATTAGATTGGGATTTGGTCAGAGCCAAGTGTAACTCACCTCAGAAATCTTTAGGAGTCAATATTCAAAGGTTTCCATCAAAATAGACATCCTAAAAAAAGAGACGAAGGGACTGGATATGAAGTAGAACCATACAAAAATAAATTTGCTGCAGAATTGTGTAACTATATGACAGATCTATAACAGATCTTCACAAAGAACTCCCCTTTCCTTGGCTCTGCCACTGCTTGGTGGACCAATTGCTTCATGCGGTTTAACTACTTCATGGTGGCAGTGGTGCCAGAGCCTGCAGGGCTTGGGTCAGACAGAGCTGGGAACCTCCTGATGGCTCCCAAATTTTCACCAGTGCAGCAGCTCCCCAGGCCAGTGGTCTTGTTCTTCTTGCTGTGCCCCTGCAGCACTTCCAGTTGTGCCTCTCTATTTCCTTTTTTTCTGTTTTTGTTTCTGTCATTTCACTTTACATTCCTTCCTGCTTAAAATGTCCAGGTTTAATTTGTCAAAATGACCTTGCTAGTTGTGTGAAATTTATGAAAGCATGGTCTTTCTATCAGGTGGGATGTGGAAGTGAGGAAACATATGGAATGTATGGGATACTATGTTGTTCTGAAACTAATTGCATAATTCAAATATAAATGACTAATATTCATACAGTTCATATCTTTGCAAGAGAAATTCTCCTTTTTAAGATTTATTGTTCTTTCTTGTGAGAAAAAAATTACTTTTATTGCCACTTTTGAAGGAAAATTTTGATTTTAACTTGGTTATCACCGAAGTGTGACCTCGAGAGGGATTTTTCTCTGTAACAAAGGAAATGGTGACATTTAAACTGTCACAATAGAGATCTCCTCTCTGTTTTTCAAGTCCGTTCTGAAAACATTATCTACATGTTTTACACATATACTGTAAGAGGAAAGTATCAATATTAAAATAGAATTTAAGTGACTTTTTATCTCAAATTTAATTAATTTCTAAGAACTCTGTTCAATATTAACCAAAAGGTTTTTAGTTAATACTGTCTTAAGTAATTATTGTTACCAGCATGCTACTATTTTATGAATAAAGAAAAGAAAACATAAATGTTACTTTCAGTCCTTATGTAATATAGAGTTTGACTGGTGTGTTGAGGAGTAGGAAATATACTTTAGATAAATGAATTTGTATAGAAGACAATTATATGGATGTAAATTTGAGGAAAAAACTAGAGTTTGTTTAAAATTCATGAGTTCAGCGTTCCTAAGGAATCAAGATTATCTGAAGGTAATTCATCTGTTAGAATTCTTGAAGAATGAGAAATGGACAGTAGATTGACAAAATCTGCATAATAAAGTAATAAATTATTAATTCACACACTAAAGAAAATATGCATTCTCGAAAATTTTCCTATGCAACATTTTTACTATTTTTCTTGCCAATTCTTTTAATGGTTGATTCACATTCCATATAGAAATAATATGTTGTTACTAAAAAATTGCTCAGTAGCCTATTTGTCACCTCTTACTTACATATCTATCATAGTTTCATAGAATATTTTCCCCCAATTAAATATTTTTTCTGAAAAAAAATTGTCGTCAATTTTCATATAGGCAAATAAACTAAAAAAATATTTTTTTTAAGTAATAGGAAACTTTGATGGAATTCATCACAGAAAGAATGTATACCTATCTATTTACATCAATTCCTCAGAGGAAAAAATGTATTACAATCGTGAGTTATATAAATAATTATTTGTGTTTTTCAAAAAGCATAATCAGTTCATGTCCAGTGAAGAAAAGAAAGAGAAACCCTTAATTTGAAAAAAAGCTATTGTTTGAGGACAAAGTACAGATGCTGGTGTTTGAATTTGATCAACTCTGTAATAGAACATGTATAAGAAAATGTCAAAGGCATGAGGAAATACTAAAGTATGCTTAACTTTTACAGAGTCAAACAGGACCATGTAATTGAATTTCATCTTTAGGCTCCTGTAAAATGTGTTTTAACTAAACTCTGTTTTCATGCAGTCTGATCACCTTAAACAAAGGTTAGTATTAACAACTATCATTCCATAACTCATTGCTATGACTGTTATAACGTAAGGACATTTGTAATGTAAGCTAATCTTGCATTACTCAATATTTTCTCTGTTACAGGTTACTAAGTATCAAAATGCTTTTTAAGATTTTCTAAGAAATCTTAGTTTGTCTTTTATCTTGCGGATTCACTGAACTACATAATTGAACAACTCCTAGCTGCTAAAGCTTTTACTAAAAGTGCAGAACTTCAGTGCATGCACAATGTGCTCAAACATCACTCAATCTTATTTTCTTTATGCCTCATCGTTTTCTCAATTTAAATTCATTTCAACTTGAAATATTGTGTGTAATAAATCACCTATTTAGAATGAGGCAGGGAATAAATGAAAAAAATAGAATCAAAGAACACTAGATTGATAGGGCTGGCAGTTTACATAACTGTAAAGGAAAATTACAGGAACTGCTTAAGCAGTTTGCATTGTTGACTCAGCTTTGGTGTGGATGCTTTCAGATGTTAGTTATTTTTACTTTAAGATACCTTGTAAAGAAGGTAGTTCAAATTTTGCTGCTACTTTTCCACCAAGGCAATGTGTATTATTTTTAATTAATTTTTCATTCCTTCTGTTAGTTTCAGTAGTTCTTCTATTAATGTATCATGGGCTTCAAATACAACTCTGTATCCAGTATTTAAATAATCATTATTTACCATCTTTATCATCTTCAGGATGTTCATGATTATGATCTCCATTATATGAAACATCATCACCAAAGCAAATACAAAAATTAAATGTTGCTATGTACCAGTCACTGAATAGAGGATGTGCACATATTGTGTTTGCATTTATTTATTACAACAACAAGAGGCTTTTTATTTTGCTCCTTGAGAAAATATGACTGAACAGTTATTCAAAGAATGTAAATAGTCATCTGATCCTAAAGCTGATATTGAGAATGCAAACCCTGATTGAGAGGGTGCAGAAGCCAGTTTTATGGCACTGTGTCTGTTTTATGGCACTGTGTCCATTTCACATATTGGATAAACAGACATGTTCTTAAGAGAAAATCAATGTTCCATGGCTTTCATTCTTTGTTTTTCCAACTGTATTATTTTCACCTACCATTCCTCATTTTCCTTCCAGCCTATGTGCTCTTGATTAGCCAAAGTGTTTCAATATTTGTTTGACTTAGATGCAGATAAAATAGTTTCAAAATACAATAGTTGTAAATGAGTGTGAGCAAAGTAGTGGAAGAAAAATTTCTCATCTCATGGAAGTCACCTACATAAATTCTGTAGTTAATAACATAGCTAATGCTTTTGGTGAGAATGTGAAACTTTTTTGGAATAGATAAGGATTTTTGTTTTCAATCTTTCTGTTCACTGTTGTCCTTGAGATGTTAGTAAGTCCAATAATGGAAAAAATAAAAAAAAGTATACAATTTAAAGAAAAAGAAATAAGGTAGTTTTATTTTCAGTACAGTGTTCTACAGAAGAAAGCCTAAGGAATATACAAGATGCAATTAGAAAGAATTTGTGACGTTTACCAGTTATAGTATCACTGTAGAATATTCAAATGTATTTCCATATACTAGCAATAAACAACTACAAAATAAACTTAAAATATCATTTACAAAAACACTGAAGAATATGAAAAATGTAGGGATAAATCTAACAGAAATATGTGTAAGACCTCTATCTACAGTAAGAACTATAAAACTTTGGTGATAAAAGCATTAAGATGTATATATAATACTTAAGTTATATACAGTATTTAAGATGTATACAATATTTATGGATTCAAAAACTCAATACTGTTAAAATTTCAGTTGTTCCAAAGATAATAATTAGAATTATTAGAAATCATAAGATGTTTCAAAAAATATTGTTTTAGAAGTTGACAAATTGATTCTAAAGCTCATGTGAAAGTTCAAAGGATATAAAATAGCCAGAACAATTTTGAAAAAATATTCTAAACATTATGAGAAATGATACAACTTTATTTCGTCATCAGGATATAGTGTGGTATTGACATAATGATAGATTAATATATCAATTAAACCACAGTGTACAGAAATAGACATACATATACAGGGCTAACATATATTTTTAAAAAGCACCAAATTCATTTAATATGGAAAAAAAACTTTTCTACAAATTATTCTAGAACCACACACAATTTGAGACTGATTTTAGATATTAACCTAAAGCTGAAGCTACAAATCTTCAACAACAAAACTAAGTATGATACCTTCACAATCTTGGAACAGTGAAGATTTCCTAGAGGGGACCCAGGAAGCATTAGCAATGAGCAGCTTTATTTGAAAAAAAATAAAAAAAAAACCCAAAAGTTAACTAAGGAACATAAGTATGCAAAATGAATAAGCAAGCAACATAGTGGGAGAAAATAATTGTTATATACATGTTATTGAAAATATGTGTATCCAGAATAGATGAAGACTTTTCACAAATGAATAATATTAACCAAGAAAACTGGCATATTAGTTTAATAAAGATTTCATTAAGAATGTTAAGTATTTAGCTAGTAAGTATATGAAGAAACAATCATCATTATTATCATGGGAATGCAAGTTTAAATGCAGTTCTTGTGGGGGAGGAGTCCAGCTGCTGTTCAAAACCCTATGTGTGATTTTTCAGGTCTGATCATAGGCAATTACAAAAGCTTTACCTGGCAGGCCTCTCTGGAAAACACTGCCCTCTCCACACTAGAACTGGTGTGCATCCAGTGCATTGCAGTCTCTGAAGAGAGTTACAGTTAAGGACTCAGGACTCTACTGACCTCCCTCCTGACCACTCAACCACCACCACTTGACCATGCTGTTGCTTTTCTGCATTCCTAACTTATGCACCATGTATCTACATTTCAAAGACTATCCGAAGCCTTTGGCAAAGGCCTTCCTCAATGATTTTAAGTGAAGAAGGGAAGCAGGAAGAAATCTTGCCACTCTGACTTAGTACTCGGTTCTCTTTTATTCCTAGTTATTCCACCCCTGTTTCTTCCCCTGGCCCCCAGGTCCATAAAACTAGAGGAACCTTTTGTACAGGCCTTCCTGTGAAATGAGAAGAACTGTTAATTGAAAGTAATAGCAAAACCCGCAATCACTTTGCACCAACTTAATACCTTTCCTCCTCACATCCTCTATGAATATGCTGATCCACCTGAGCCTGGACTGGTGTGCCATCCAATAGAGGGAAATAGGGAAAAGGGGTATCGGTGCCTTTTCCAATTTAGCCTTTTGCTGATACTATTATAATAAGTAATTAAAGATTTAATTATTAATTTTATCGTTGGCTTTTTGCTCTGACTATCCTGATATCAGAGGCATCCCAACCAAAGAGATATCATCTTGAATAAAAGCCAGATAAAGCCAACCCTGCTGAGTTACATTCCCAGGATGTTAGGTATTCTTGGACACAAGATGTTTATGGTTGAAGGAAAGAGTTAATAATACTAAGTAACAAAACAAAGACTCAGTACTTATCAAAAAGATTATGCCACTTATTCTTGCTTCAGGTGATATGTTAGGCTTAATTCTCATTAAGAAAGTTAGTTTTACTTATATTTTTAGTAAAACACTGATTTATCTAACAGTTAATTATTAGACACATCCTGTTGCCCTGCACTGTGTAATCCTTGGTCATAGAGATGAACAAGATCTATCTTCATGGAGCTGATGGACTTCTGAAGAAGAGTCATAAAAAGGGTCTATTAAGTGTGCTGAGTTTTATGGCAATAAAAGAGAAAATTTAGCTGCAAGAATATTTTTTTTTAATTTATTTATTATTATTATACTTTAAGTTGTAGGGTACATGTGCATAACGTGCAGGTTTGTTACATATGTATACTTGTGCCATGTTGGTCTGCTGCACCCATCAACTCGTCATTTACATCAGGTATAACTCCCAATGCAATCCCTCCCCCACCCCCCCCATGATAGGCCCTGGTGTGTGATGTTCCCCTTCCTGAGTCCAAGTGATCTCATTGTTCAGTTCCCACCTATGAGTGAGAACATGCGGTGTTTGGTTTTCTGTTCTTGTGATAGTTTGCTAAGAATGATGGTTTCCAGCTGCATCCATGTCCCTACAAAGGACGCAAACTCATCCTTTTTTATGGCTGCATAGTATTCCATGGTGTATATGTGCCACATTTTCTTAATCCAATCTGTCACTGATGGACATTTGGGTTGATTCCAAGTCTTTGCTATTATGAATAGTGCTGCAATAAACATACGTGTGCATGTGTCTTTATAGCAGCATAATTTATAATCCTTTGGGTATATCCCCAGTAATGGGATGGCTGGGTCATATGGTACATCTAGTTCTAGATCCTTGAGGAATCGCCATACTGTTTTCCATAATAGTTGAACTAGTTTACAATCCCACCAACAGTGTAAAAGTGTTCCTATTTCTCCACATCCTCTCCAGCACCTGTTGTTTCCTGACTTTTAATGATCGCTATTCTAACTGGTGTGAGATGATATCTCATTGTGGTTTTGATTTGCATTTCTCTGATGGCCAGTGATGATGAGCATTTTTTCATATGTCTGTTGGCTGTATGAATGTCTTCTTTTGAGAAATGTCTGTTCATATCCTTTGCCCACTTTTTGATGGGGTTGTTTGTTTTTTTCTTGTAAATTTGTTTGAGTTCTTTGTAGGTTCTGGATATTAGCCCTTTGTCAGATGAGTAGATTGCAAAAATTTTCTCCCATTCTGTAGGTTGCCTGTTCACTCTGATGGTAGTTTCTTTTGCTGTGCAGAAGCTCTTTAGTTTAATGAGATCCCATTTGTCAATTTTGGCTTTTGCTGCCGTTGCTTTTGGTGTTTTAGACATGAAGTCTTTGCCCATGCCTATGTCCTGAATGGTACTACCTAGGTTTTCCTCTAGGATTTTTATGGTATTAGGTCTAACATTTAAGTCTCTAATCCATCTTGAATTAATTTTCATATAAGGAGTAAGGAAAGGATCCAGTTTCAGCTTTCTACTTATGGCTAGCCAATTTACCCAGAACCATTTATTAAATAGGGAATCCTTTCCCCATTTCTTGTTTTTCTCAGGTTTGTCAAAGATCAGATGGCTGTAGATGTGTGGTATTATTTCTGAGGACTCTGTTCTGTTCCATTGGTCTATATCTCTGTTTTGGTACCAGTACCATGCTGTTTTGGTGACTGTAGCCTTGTAGTATACTTTGAAGTCAGGTAGCGTGATGCCTCCAGCTTTGTTCTTTTGACTTAGGATTGTCTTGGAGATGCGGGCTCTTTTTTGGTTCCATATGAACTTTAAAGCAGTTTTTTCCAATTCTGTGAAGAAACTCATTGGTAGCTTGATGGGGATGGCATTGAATCTATAAATTACCTTGGGCAGTATGGCCATTTTCACGATATTGATTCTTCCTATCCATGAGCATGGTATGTTCTTCCATTTGTTTGTGTCCTCTTTTATTTCACTGAGCAGTGGTTTGTAGTTCTCCTTGAAGAGGTCCTTTACATCCCTTGTCAGTTGGATTCCTAGGTATTTTATTCTCTTTGAAGCAATTGTGAATGGAAGTTCATTCATGATTTGGCTCTGTGTTTGTCTGTTATTGGTGTATAAGAATGCTTGTGATTTTTGCACATTGATTTTGTATCCTGAGACTTTGCTGAAGTTGCTTATCAGCTTAAGGAGATTTTGGGCTGAGACAATGGGGTTTTCTAAATATACAATCATGTCATCTGCAAACAGGGACAATTTGACTTCTTCTTTTCCTAACTGAATACCCCTGATTTCTTTCTCTTGCCTAATTGCCCTAGCCAGAACTTCCAACACTATGTTGAATAGGAGTGGTGAGAGAGGGCATCCCTGTCTTGTGCCAGTTTTCAAAGGGAATTTTTCCAGTTTTTGCCCATTCAGTATGATATTGGCTGTGGGTTTGTCATAAATAGCTCTTATTATTTTGAGGTACGTTCCATCAATACCGAATTTATTGAGAGTTTTTAGCATGAAGGGCTGTTGAATTTTGTCAAAAGCCTTTTCTGCATCTATTGAGATAATCATGTGGTTCTTGTCTTTGGTTCTGTTTATATGCTGGATTATGTTTATTGATTTGCGAATGTTGAACCAGCCTTGCATCCCAGGGATGAAGCCCACTTGATCATGGTGGATAAGCTTTTTGATGTGTTGCTGAATCCGGTTTGCCAGTATTTTATTGAGGATTTTTGCATCGATGTTCATCAGGGATATTGGTCTAAAATTCTCTTTTTTTGTTGTGTCCCTGCCAGGCTTTGGTATCAGGATGATGCTGGCCTCATAAAATGAGTTAGGGAGGATTCCCTCTTTTTCTATTGATTGGAATAGTTTCAGAAGGAATGGTACCAACTCCTCCTTGTACCTCTGGTAGAATTCAGCTGTGAATCCATCTGGTCCTGGACTTTTTTTGGTTGGTAGGCTATTAATTATTGCCTCAATTTCAGAGCCTGCTATTGGTCTATTCAGGGATTCAACTTCTTCCTGGTTTAGTCTTGGAAGAGTGTAAGTGTCCAGGAAATTATCCATTTCTTCTAGGTTTTCCAGTTTATTTGCGTGGAGGTGTTTATAGTATTCTCTGATGGTAGTTTGTATTTCTGTGGGGTCGGTGGTGATATCCCCTTTATCATTTTTAATTGCGTCGATTTGATTCTTCTCTCTTTTCTTCTTTATTAGTCTTGCTACCGGTCTGTCAATTTTGTTGATCTTTTCAAAAAAACAACTCCTGGATTCATTGATTTTTTGGAGGGTTTTTTGTGTCTCTATCTCCTTCAGTTCTGCTCTGATCTTAGTTATTTCTTGCCTTCTGCTAGCTTTCGAATGTGTTTGCTCTTGCTTCTCTAGTTCTTTTAATTGCGATGTTAGAGTGTCAATTTTTGATCTTTCCTGCTTTCTCTTGTGGGCATTTAGTGCTATGAATTTCCCTCTACACACTGCTTTAAATGTGTCCCAGAGATTCTGGTATGTTGTATCTTTGTTCTCATTGGTTTCAAAGAACAACTTTATTTCTGCCTTCATTTCGTTATGTACCCAGTAGTCATTCAGGAGCAGGTTGTTCAGTTTCCATGTAGTTGAGCGGTTTTGATTGAGTTTCTTAGTCCTGAGTTCTAGTTTGATTGCACTGTGGTCTGAGAGACAGTTTGTTATAATTTCCGTTCTTGTACATTTGCTGAGGAGGGCTTTACTTCCAATTATATGGTCAATTTTGGAGTCAGTACGATGTGGTGCTGAGAAGAATGTATATTCTGTTGATTTGGGGTGGAGAGTTCTATAGATGTCTATTAGGTCTGCTTGCTGCAGAGATGAGTTCAATTCCTGGATATCCTTGTTCACTTTCTGTCTCGTTGATCTGTCTAATGTTGACAGTGGAGTGTTGAAGTCTCCCATTATTATTGTATGGGAGTCTAAGTCTCTTTGTAAGTCTCTAAGGACTTGCTTTATGAATCTGGGTGCTCCTGTATTGGGTGCATATATATTTAGGATAGTTAGCTCTTCCTGTTGAATTGATCCCTTTACCATTATGTAATGGCCTTCTTTGTCTCTTTTGATCTTTGATGGTTTAAAGTCTGTTTTATCAGAGACTAGGATTGCAACCCCCGCTTTTTTTTGTTCTCCATTTGCTTGGTAAATCTTCCTCCATCCCTTTATTTTGAGCCTATGTATGTCTCTGCGTGTGAGATGGGTCTCCTGAATACAGCAGACTGATGGGTCTTGACTCTTTATCCAGTTTGCCAGTCTGTGACTTTTCATTGGAGCATTTAGTCCATTTACATTTAAGGTTAAGATTGTTATGTGTGACCTTGATCCTGCCATTATGATATTAACTGGTTATTTTGCTCGTTAGTTGGTGCAGTTTCTTCCTAGCCTCGATGGTCTTTACATTTTGGCATGTTTTTGCAATGGCTGGTACCAGTTGTTCCTTTCCATGTTGAGTGCTTCCTTCAGGGTCTCTTGTAAGGCAGGCCTAGTGGTGACAAAATCTCTAACCATTTGCTTATCTGTAAAGGATTTTATTTCTCCTTCACTTATGAAACTTAGTTTGGCTGGATATGAAATTCTGGGTTTAAAATTCTTTTCTTTAAGAATGTTGAATATTGGCCCCCACTCTCTTCTGGCTTGTAGAGTTTCTGCCGAGAGATCTGCTGTGAGTCTGATGGGCTTCCCTTTGTGGGTAACCCGACCTTTCTCTCTGGCTGCCCTTAAGATTTTTTCCTTCATTTCAACTTTGGTGAATCTGGCAATTATGTGTCTTGGGGTTGCTCTTCTCGAGGAGTATCTTTGTGGCGTTCTCTGTATTTCCTGGATTTGAATGTTGGCCTGCCCTACTAGGTTGGGGAAGTTCTCCTGGATGATGTCCTGAAGAGTGTTTTCCAACTTGGTTCCATTTTCCCCCTCACTTTCAGGCACCCCAATCAGACGTAGATTTGGTCTTTTTACATAATCCCATACTTCTTGCAGGCTTTGTTCATTTCTTTTTCTTCTTTTTTCTTTTGGTTTCTCTTCTCGCTTCATTTCATTCATTTGATCCTCAATCGCTGATACTCTTTCTTCCAGTTGATCGAGTCGGTTACTGAAGCTTGTGCATTTGTCACGTATTTCTCGTGTCATGGTTTTCATCTCTTTCATTTCGTTTATGACCTTCTCTGCATTAATTACTCTAGCCGTCAATTCTTCCACTTTTTTTTCAAGATTTTTAGTTTCTTTGCGCTGGGTACGTAATTCCTCCTTTAGCTCTGAGAAATTTGATGGACTGAAGCCTTCTTTTCTCATCTCGTCAAAGTCATTCTCCATCCAGCTTTGATCCGTTGCTGGCGATGAGCTGCGCTCCTTTGCCGGGGGAGATGTGCTCTTATTTTTTGAATTTCCAGCTTTTCTGCCCTGCTTTTTCCCCATCTTTGTGGTTTTATCTGCCTCTGGTCTTTGATGATGGTGATGTACTGATGGGGTTTTGGTGTAGGTGTCCTTCCTGTTTGATAGTTTTCCTTCTAACAGTCAGGATCCTCAGCTGTAGGTCTGTTGGAGATTGCTTGAGGTCCACTCCAGACCCTGTTTGCCTGGGTATCAGCAGCAGAGGCTGCAGAAGATAGAATATTTCTGAACAGCGAGTGTACCTGTCTGATTCTTGCTTTGGAAACTTCCTCTCAGGGGTGTACTCCACCCTGTGAGGTGTGGGGTGTCAGACTGCCCCTAGTGGGGGATGTCTCCCAGTTAGGCTACTCAGGGGTCAGGGACCCACTTGAGCAGGCAGTCTGTCCCTTCTCAGATCTCAACCTCCGTGTTGGGAGATCCACTGCTCTCTTCAAAGCTGTCAGACAGAGTCGTTTGCGTCTGCAGAGGTTTCTGCTGCTTTTTTGTTGTTGTTGTTGTTGTTGTTGTTGTTGTGTAGCTGTGCCCTGTCCCCAGAGGTGGAGTCTACAGAGACAGGCAGGTTTCCTTGAGCTGCTGTGAGCTCCACCCAGTTGGAGCTTCCCAGCAGCTTTGTTTACCTACTTAAGCCTCAGCAATGGCGGGCGCCCCTCCCCCAGCCTCGCTGCTGCCTTGCCGGTAGATCACAGACTGCTGTGCTAGCAATGAGGGAGGCTCCGTGGGCGTGGGACCCTCCCGGCCAGGTGTGGGATATGATCTCCTGGTGTGCCTGGTTGCTTAAAGCGCAATATTGGGGTGGGAGATACCCGATTTTCCAGGTGTTGTGTGTCTCAGTTCCCCTGGGTAGGAAAAGGGATTCCCTTCCCCCTTGCGCTTCCCAGGTGAGGCGATGCCTCGCCCTGCTTCAGCTCTCGGTGGTCGGGCTGCAGCAGCTGACCAGCACCGATCGTCTGGCACTCCCCAGTGAGATGAACCCAGTACCTCAGTTGAAAATGCAGAAATCACCGGTCTTCTGTGTCGCTCGCACTGGGAGTTGGAGACTGGAGCTGTTCCTATTCGGCCATTTTGTTCCGCCCCCAAGAATATTCTTTTAAGCAAAAAATGCTTCCTGAATGATTCTTCAATGTTGAATAAATAATTGAGAATTCACAGAATAATGAAAAGTATTATTTCGTGCTCTTAAGTGCTATACCAGAATAGTCTGTATTCCCCCTTTTAAAATAATAGATCCCAAATGCAATAAAATCATAATTACTATAATTGCTATGACAGTTATTTTAAATTTTAAAGATCATTTATTATGTAGGCAACATTGTTTAAGTATTTATGTGAATAAACTATTTTTCTCAAAAATCATTCAGTCAGGTGGATGCTAATGCTTACACCATTTACAATGCAATTCTAGTTTCTATCTATAAGTTACCAGAATTTTCATTCTTAAAAAAATGTATTCATTCTTAATAGTATGTAGATTATTAAAGTAGTATATAAATTAAGCATAAATTAATCATTTTAGGCAGATATGAAAAGATTTTAAGGAATAATTATCCATTTGAACAACTTTTCAAAGCAGCTTGGATTTCAAGAAAAAATTAGTAATACATGCAAATAGATTGTGATATAACAAAAACGAAAACATTGTTATAATGAACATTATGATTCTTTATCATAAATTTTATTTGTTAGAGAAGAAAACATAATTTAGATACAAATTGTTAGTTACATTGTCTTCTTTCTACCCTTTCTTACCAAGATGAAATACTTTCTCTAAGCACACACATGGTAATGACATTTTTTAGTTTCTTCATGCATTTAACAATAGAATGACTTACCTGGTTATTAAAGCTTGGAAATAATAACTGGGTTTACTCGACAGAGCTACCTCTTCATCTTTGCAATTTATTTTCCAGCATTGGGAGTCCTGCCTTATTTTCTAGTGCCCATAACTGGGTGAGTAAGTCAGCTTACTTCTGGAGTTCAGTATGAGAACTGCTATGTCATTTAACCCAGGATATAGTATGAGCAATTTTGAATATGTTGATCTTCTTCTCCCATTTCTTTGTATTATTTTTATTTTTTTAAGAGCTTCTGTAAAAGACATGCTGTCCATTAGAACTTATTGGATAACTAATGTATATACTGTTTTTACATAATTATCTGTTTTGAGATCCATTTACTAAATAATGTAAGATTAAGTTATTTAGCTGGGCGCGTTGACTCACACCTGTAATCCCAGCACTTTGGGAGGCTGAGGTGGGCAGATCACGAGGTCAGGAGATCGAGACCATCCTGGCTAACACGGTGGAACGCTGTCTCTACTAAATATACCAAAAAAAAAAAAATAAAAAGAAAAAAAAAAAAGCCGGGCATGGTGGCGGGCACCTGTAGTTCCAGCTACTCAGGAGGCTGAGGCAGGAGAATGGCGCGAACCCGGGAGGCAGAGCTTGCAGTGAGCAGAGATCGCGACACTGCACTCCAGCCTGGGAAACAGAGCGCAACTCCATCTCAAAAAAAAAAAAAAAAAGAAAAAAAAGATTAAGTTATTTGGGGTATTGTACCTCTGAAGAAGTTTAAGCCAATAAATCATCAAGGTTATCTTAGCATAGACCAACGTGTATTGCTATCATGCCACATTGCATATAAAAATGATAGTTTCAGTTGATTTTATGATATGATAAAAATAAAAGTGAAAATAAAGTGAACATTTAAAATTTTAACCAAGGCATTTATGTTTGAGTGGACAACAAATTTATAGCCAACCTCTCCAATCTAAGTATTTGTTTTGTCTTTATTGTTATTTTTATTTTATAAAATCTCTATATTGCAAATGATCAAGTAACCCAGTATTTGAGGCCAGGTGTAAATGCAGAAAAAGTTGGGTGAATCTCAATGCCTTACGAATTACAATAACAATTTGAAGCTTTCATAAGTAGGTTAGGGAAATAAATTATTCACTGACTAATGTTCACAGGAAACCCTTATAAATTAGATCCTGATTGAAGGGGTTTTTTCCTTCTAAAAAGGATTAAAAATCAGCTTTTATAAAAATTTCAATTAGCACTTCTACTTTATAATGTTAATTCCTATGTCATTTATGAAACCTTATTTGAGAATATTCTAATCTTACAATTGATCAAATCTTCTCTTAATACAAAGACCTCAATTAAGATTTATTAAACATTCTTGTGATAAGGCAAATTAAGAAATTTTTTTACATAAACAAATAGCATATATTGATTTACTTTGCATAACACATCATTGCTTTAAACAGCAGGGGATGGTTATTTAAGAAGCTAAATTGCTCTGCAGGGTATAGACGGAGCAAAGCAATGAATGGCTTCAATCAAGCCAGCCACATTCTTGTGAGATGTTTGTGTCTGTGGCATTACCAATACTATTACCTAAAATATACTGCTAATTGTAATCCCTATTCAGAATCCAGGATAATTTAAATGACTTTCGACTGTAAAGGCTTATAGCAGTGTTGAGACTCTGTAATTTAACTACACTAAGGCCTCTCTTTGTTAATATGAAAAGAGCATGAAAAGATAGCTAACTATACACACACACACACACACACACACACACACACACACACCTATGCACAGAAACATCAAACATTGTAATTCAGACATATTTCTTACCATGTCTGGGAGACTTAAGGTCTCTCAGATACAGTAAATTCTTAGCCTTACTTATACATACGGCCTTTGTATTAAGACTAAGGAAAGACAAAATTTAGAGGGAAGAATCCAGGCAAAAGAGAATTAATTCAATTGTGAACCCTTAGTCACTATAAGAAGCAATAATTTGTCATAGAGCATATTTTCTGTCACCAGTCATTACCAAGGTCAGGATCCTGAGTGTCCACCTGAGTCTTAGGGCAAGACAGTGCTATAAGTAACTCATGAAGAACTGAAGTACAAACTGCCTTGCTGTTACAGGAAAGGGATCCTGATCCAGACCCTAAGGGAGGGTTCTTGGATCTCCCACAAGAAAGAATTCAGGGCAAGTCCACCATGCAAAGTGAAAGCAAGTTTATTAAGAAAGTAAAGAAACAAAAGAATGGCCACTCCATAAAGCAGCCCTGTGGGTTGCTGCTTGACCATTTTTATGGTTGTTTCTTGATGATATGCTAAACAAGGGATGAATTATTCACGCCTTGCCTCTTTAGACCCTATAGGGTAACTTTCTGATGTTGCCATGGCATTTGTAAACAGTCATGGCACTGGTGGGAGTGTAGCAGTGAGGACAACCAGAGGTCACTCTCATCGCCATTTTGGTTATGGTGGGTTTTGGCTGGCTTCTTTACTGCAAACTGTTTTCTCAGCAAGGTCTTTATGAGCTGTATTTTGTACCAATCTCCTATCTCATCCTGTGAACCAGAATGCCTTAACCATCTGGGAATGCAGTACAGTAGGTTTCAGCCTCATTTTACCCAGCTCCTTTTAAAGATGGAGTTGCTCTGGCTCACACACCTCTGACATTTCTCCCCTCCATTTTGTAAGAGAACCAGAGGGACTAAAATTAATCTTCTCTGACTTCTTCAGGCTGAATAGCAGCGATGATATTCCTGCCTAACTATGAGAGTCTCTTGCATTCAAGGTAGAGAGGAGCTCAGTCAGAAAGTAGCAGTATAGTAAGGTCCATTCATAACTCTTGAGTTTTGACAAAAGGGGATTATCTGGAAGATTAGTAAGTGTTTAATTTAAGAAAACATTCAGTAAGCTTGTCCTGTATTCCTACACAAAGAGTATAAAAGTGAAATATTCCATAAGAGTAAAGCAAAATAAGTAAAGTTATTCCAAGTAAACCAAATCTGAAGGCTTTTCATGAACTGGGCCACTGTTGTAACTAAGCTGATATTGGGTTGTTAGCTGATTGTAATGTGCCCAGAATTACAATACTGATCCACATTTTTACATAACTTATCCTCTTGTTTCTTCTGAGCAGCAGTAAGAGATCACTGGTTGGTTCACAGGAATAAGCAGGGTTATTCTAAATTGCAGAAACAAACTTAAAAAAAACTAATGAGCCGAGAATTTAGTAACAAGTGTACCATAGTTGCCAAAACATAATATTTCTCTCCCCAGTTTCCTTTTTTTACTAAAAACAAATCATGGTAAGACTAACTTGCTTTATTATACTTGGCCTGATTATTTGTATAAAGTGCAGCAAGAATAATTATTTTTCACATAGGCTTTTTTTTTTTAAATTGGCTTTGATAGAATTCTGTTCCATAGAAGAAATCTTAAATAAGACTTTTTAAAGCCAAGTTCAGCCATGGAGTTGTACCCTCAAATACCTATTAATTGAGTAAATTCCTCTCCTCTTGTGGGGTTCCAAGATAACTTGAGGCTGTTAGACCTGTCAGAAAGTGAAATTCTTCACTTACCACAGGTCAGAAACCCTGCACATGGACTGTTGCAGACAAGGTCTGAAGTCAATTTTCTGAGGGGCTTTTATTGACTTTATAAGTCAAGTTTGATTCCTTATAGGAAATCACACCATTTCAGTTAAAGTCTTGGTAAAATAACCAATTTCTCCAATCATGTCCTGTTTCAAAAGAAAACAGATTCTTATTGCACTTATGCAAATGACTATATTGCCATAAATTAAGAATGCTCACAAATAGTTTTCAAATTTTTGAGAAATCAAGTAGAGAGAGACAAACATGCTCCAAATTTTGTTTACAGGAGTATATTTTACTCAATTTCTAAAATCTGTATATAGCTTAAAAGAAAAGTTTCATTGACTCTGAAAAACAAAACAAAGGATCAGCAGCATTTTAAGCAAAATTTAAAATATTACTTCAGTTTTCTAACGGTTCAGTTAATTTAGTTAACTCCTGTTGCATTTGTTTTTCATGAATATTACAGCTCTTCCTGAGAATTCTGAATGCTGTTTCCTCTATTCTAATGTTACAATTTCCATAGTTACTAGAAACGTGCATTTGAGAACACCTGCTAGAGTTATGTAGTTGACTATAAACCAATTTCTAAGAAGGATTAAAACAAGACAACAATTGTCTCTGGATGCTAAAAGGTTTTCAGACAGCCACTATTAAAGCACAATTGATAAGGAAATTTGGTTACTTCTGTGTCACACAAAATTTTACATAACAATTATAATTATTAATAATATACACTGAGTTATATCAGAATTATAGGAGTTTCCCATAACTTTGGAACATATACCAATAACACATTTATTCAAATATAGTCCAAAGAAAGCAAAACACACTCACATTTCACATTCAATAATACTTCCTGTATGAATTTTATACCAAATACGACAAATTTCACCTTTATCTTAGTGTACTATTGAGAGGTGAAGCCAGCTGGACTTCCTGGGTCGTGTGGGGACTTGGATAACCTTTCTGTCTAGCTAAAGCATTGTAAATGCACCAATCAGCACTCTTTAAAAATGCAGCAATCAGTGTTCTGTGTCTAGCTAAAGGATTGTGAATGCACCAATCAGCACTCTGTAAAATGGACCAATCAGCAAGACATAGATGGGGCCAAATAAGGGAAGAAAAGCTGGCCACCCGAGCCAGCAGCCACAATCCACTTGGGTCCCCTTCCATGCTGTGGAAACTTGGTTCATTTGCTTTTCACAATAAATCTTGCTGATGCTCACTCTTTGGGTCCACACTACCATTAAGAGCTGTTAACACTCACTGCAAAGGTCTGTGGCTTCACTCCTGAAGTCAGAAAGACCACAAACCCTCCGGGAGAAACAAACAACTCTGGATGTTCCACCTTTAAGAGCTATAACACTCACTGTGAAGGTCTGTGGCTTTGCTCCTGAAGTCAACGAGACCATGAAGCCACTGGAAGGATGAAACTCTGGACACATCTGAACATCTGAAGGAACAAACTCTGGACACATTAAGATTTGAAACACTCACCACGAGGGTGTACAGCTTCATTCTTGAAGTCGGTGAGACCAAGAACCCACCAGAAGGAACCAATTCTGGACACATTTTGGCGACCCAGATGGGGCACATTTTGGTGACCACAAAGGGACAATCACCAAGCGGTGAGTGCCATCATACCCCTTTCGCTTGCTATTCTGTCCTATTTTTCCTTAGAATTTGGGAGCTAAATACTGGGCACCTATCGGCCAGTTAAAAGTGACTAGTGTGACCATCAGACTAAAGACATGGGTGTCAGACTTTATGAGAAAGGGCTCTGTAACAACCCCCGATTCTTTGGAGTTAGGAGCGTTGGTTTGCCTGGAACCAGCTTCTACTTTTCCTGTACTTCTGGGCTGAGCTGAGGGTCAACAGAGAGGAAAGCCATTCAGCTCCAGGGTCCCGACAGCAAGTTCATTGACCCTGCAGCCATGAGCGGAACTCTCAAAGTCATGTCACCTAAGCGAGACTTGCCCATCTATCCTATCTATCCTGATCCTTGCCTCCTGGGTCCTAATGCCTGTCAGACAAACTTCCTCTCACCTCTCTTCTCCGAGGCCAGCCCTGCTTCTGAAAAACGCTTCCTGTTTCTGGTGCTTTTCAGTTTCTCCTATAAGAATGATTTCTAGTATAAACTACAGGACTTTATTCCCTTCTTTAGGCACCCAGGCTCACCAATCAGAAAGACATAATTTTTGCCCAAAGCCCAATTGTGGTGGGGGGACTATCTGGAATTTTAGGATACCTCCTCAGACTAGCATGCCTAATAAAAGTTATTATTGAAGCTAGGATTTGGGGAGCTTGAGAAATGATATCCTTCCTATTCAAGTGAGGACAAAAGATGTCACTCTTCCAACCCTGGAGATCCCTTCACCTCCACAGGGTATGGCCTTCCACTTCATTTTTGGGGCATGACATATTTATAGGACAGGGGTAAAGTCCCAGTCTCCCTAACAGGAGAATGCTTAGGACTCTAACAGGTTTTTGAGAATGTGTCAGATGTTAATGGACCTTGAGTCTAGCCAAAGGATTGTAAATGCACCAATCAGCACTCTGTAAAAACACACCAATCAGTGCTCTGTGTCTAGCTAGATGATTGTAAATGTGCCAGTCAGCACTCTGTAAAACACACCAATCAGTGCTCTGTGTCTAGTTAAAGGATTGTAAATGCACCAATCAGCACTCTGTAAAATGGACCAGTCAGTGCCCTGTAAAATGGACCAGTCAGCAGGATGTGGGCAGGGCCAAATAAGGGAGCAAAAGCTGGTCACCTGAGCCAGCAGCAGCAACCTGCTCAGGTCCCCTTCCATGCTATGGAAGCTTTGTTCTTTCGCTCTTCACACTAAGTCTTGCTGCTGCTCACTCTTTGGGTCCGCACTACCTTTAATAGCTGTAACACTCACTGCTAAGGTCTGTGACTTCACTCCTGAAGTTAGCAAGACCATGAACCCAACAGGAGGGATAAACAACTCCAGACACGCCACCTTTAAGAACTGTAACTCTCACTGTGAAGGTCTATGGCTTCACTCCTGAAGTCAGCAAGACCACGAACCCACCAGAAGAAATAAACTCCAGACACATCTGAACATCTGAAGGAACAAACTCTGGACACACCATCTTTAAGAACTGTAACACTCACCGCGAGGGTCCGTGGCTTCATTCTTGAAGTCAGTGAGACCAAGGACCCACCGGAAGGAACCAATTCCGGACGCACTATTAATGTTAAACCCAATTTTTAGGAAAACGTTATAGACATATTTACCCAATTTAAATGTTTAACCGTAAGGTGAGATTCTTATAAATCTTTTAAAACTCTTTAATTTTTCTGTGTGTGAAAGAGCAGATTAGTGGTCTAAGAAAAACCTATTGTGTTTTTATTCCAATGTTTAATTTACAGAAAAATGTAATAATACCCCTTTAACTTTAGCCAATATGTTCACACACAGAATCTCTTACAATTAAATTTTATAAACCTTTTACAACTTGTTTAAACCTTTAGTTTTCTTTTTCTTACTTAAAACAATTCTTTAACATTAGTCAGAAAAAAATTCCACATTTTCATGACTTCTTATAATCTTTCACCAAAATACTTTTACTTTTTTTACATACCTTATGTATAAAATTGTTTAGCAGTTTCAATTACATGTTATAATGTTAACTCTTAGCAACTTTTAATTTTGGTGAAAACCTTGGTAAATTCAATATTTTAATTATGTACTAGGGTGGTGCCTAGCCTAGGACACACGAAGCAGAAATGCAGATAAGAGCTGACTCTCCAGCATAGCTGGGGTAGTGTCTAACTCCAAATGTCCCCAGGCCTTACCCAGCTGTAAAGCAGGCAAGTTGTACAGTAAGAGTCATAGTGGCGTATTATGAAGCATTTAGGAGGTTTAGCAACCTTTTAATTGTACAACATTTATTGTATAAATCACCTTTCATAAACCTTTTTATGACTCATACAGACTATCTGAGACACTCTTGGACATTCTGACTTTTCCTAAACATCCCTCCTTTTAAACAACCAGTCATTTTACTTTGGAACAATAATTTACCATATAAGATCTTTTCTTATATAAAATCCCTTTCTTTAAAAACTTCTTTGTATAGCTAGGGGGCATGACTAATTCTGCATGTCTCCAGGCCTTATCTAGAATCTAATGCCTTTAAGGTGGGCAAATTGAACAATTGTTAAAAGGTAAAGAAGCGTTTTATGAACTTGAAGCATTTAGCAAAGTCAATATCTGACCTTTGTAATTTTTACTAAATATTTTTGTTTTATCAATAATTTTAAAGCTGTTTTTATTTCCCAAAGATTACTAAAGTTACATGAACTAAAAGGCATTACAGCTTTTATTTTGCTTTCAAAATATTTTATTTAACCACTTATTTTTGTTTAAGTCAATTAATTAAAGCTCTTTTATATAAACATTACACAGAACACATATATGGCTACACGGAAAGACCAAAGAGGATTACTACATTAGTTGTTAAGTTTTTTCGTTTGCCAGTTTTTAAGTTTCTTAATTGGATTACTGGCTTTAGGGTTGAGCCTTGGAAGAACAGGGCCAGGAAAGGGGTCTCTGGTGCCTCCTGTTTTTTTTTTCCCAAAAGTCCAGGCTGTTAGAGCTTGAATATTCACTATTAATTAAACTGATTTTAACCATAGCATTCTTTAATAAAGTGCTTTTAGAATTTCTTATGCCAAATGGCTGATATTTTTGGCTTTAAACTTTACCAAAGGTAACCTTCTAAGTGCTTAGAGAAAGAAAAATTTAACACAGTCTATGAAGGAGAAGAGCATAGACAAGGGCACACAGATATTAAACCAGAAAAGACTTACTTTCTAGGTGGGGAAATGAACCCAGACCTCAATATGAAAGGGTAAAACCTTAGCTGCTGAGCTGCAGCATGGGGTAGTTTCCAATTCCTTTCCCAGAAGCCTAGAGTAGTTAATTTTGACCTTGCTAAGTCTTTTAACTATTTCATATGATTTTTAGAGCTATGACATGAACCCTAAAATTTCTGTGCCCTCGAAGGTGGGGACCAAAAGAAAGTACCACCACATCATTAAAAGGTCAGGCTTCCAAGGACATAAAACAAGGTGGCGATTTCATTCAGTTTTTCGGTTCATTTCAGGGACCTGCAGCCAAGCTTGTTATTGACCAGCTCGCTGGGTTGTTTTGAAAAGTGGGCTTACAGGTATTCTAAGCCCGTGTATCATCCTAAGGTACCCCATGACACAGAAAAATGAATTCACAGCACAAAACATACTAGTTTAAGACTAGCCTTAGAATTCTTTTTCACATTCATCAAAACTTTACAGAGGAGATGAACACTGATTTTTCCCCCCATTAATTCAACCATTTCCGTAGAGAGAATCAAGAAATCTGACTGGTAAGAAATTCTTACCCTTTTGCCAGCATGCCAGGATTCTGGGTTCTCGTTCTCTGACGGGCCCTAATGATCTGGCTTGTAGCACCATCACTCTGGGGGCCAAGACACATCATAAAGGAAAAAAAAAATAAAATTCATGCTGGCCAGAACAAAATACATGTGATAAAACATAGACATTTAGCCACTCTACTTAGCACCTAATATCAAACTGGCAAGGCCTAAATTTGCCCCCAGATGGGCCCAATCATCTTTAACTCAACCTCTGACTTAGAGTTTCAACACGTGGTCTCTGGGCAATATGGTTGCTCTAAGTGACAGAAAAGGTAGGAAAGTAAAAGCCGAGAAGGAAAGTATTGCCTGTGACAGGGTGGGGGAGGTGAAGAGATTAGGGAGGCCAGAGAAAAGAACCACTCATTGCAACTGACAATGAAAAGTTCAGGTGGCCACTTGTCAATAGTAAAGGGATTTTTTCCAGCAGTCCAATTAGCTCTCACATTTCCCCTTTTAGGGAGGAAAAAGCTCCCCATGTCCCACGATCTGTACATGCCTAACCCTGTCACCCACAGCCATCAGCAAAGAGTGCAAGGCAAATTAATCCAAAGAGAATAGCAGTTAACATCCTGTAGTGTGAAACCTGTTCTTAGCCAAGAGGGACTTTACTGAGAGGGGCCTCTAACCCTCAATGTTAGAAGGGACGCTGATCCTCCTAATTTGGCCTCTAACCGAAGGTTGGTCAAGCGCCCTTGCCTTTTATTAACAGGGGCCTCTAATCCACTCTGTGTTAGGAGAGACTCTAAGTCCCTGAAATTGGGCCTCTAACACAATCCTATTATTTACCTAGGTACCCCACCACTTACCCAAAGTCATCCAATCAGTGCTGCAGTCTATTTCCTTTGGGTCGGGGTGTCTTCTTTGTATTGACCCTTTTGTGGTTTGCAAGAAAGATGTTACTGGACCCCACCACTTACCCAAAGTTAGCCTTTGGGTCAGGGTTTCTGCAGTGTAGTCCCTTCCTGGTCACCGAAAGATGTTACAGGAAAGAGATTCCGATCTAGACCCCAAGAGAGGGTTCTTGGATCTCGCACAAGAAAGAATTCAGGGCGAGTCCATAGTACAAAGTGAAAACAAGTTTATTTAGAAAGTAAAGAAAAGAATGACTACTCCATAGACAGAGCAACCCTGAGAGCTACTGGTTGCTCATTTTTATGGTTATTTCTTGATGCTATGCTAACAAAGGGGTGGATTATTCATGCCTCCCCTTTTTAGACCATATAGGGTAGGTTCCTGATGTTGCCATTGGCATTTGTACACTGTCATGGTGCTGGTGGGAGTATAGCAGTGAGGACGACCAGAGGTCACTCTCGTCACCAATTTATTTTTAGTGGGTTTTGGCCCACACCTTTATTGCAACTTGGTTTATCAGCAATGTCTCTATGACCTGTATTTTGTGCTGACCTCCTATCTCATCCTGTGACTTAGAATACCTTAACCATCTGGGAATGCAGCCCAGTGAGTTTCAGCATTATTTTACCCAGCTTCTATTTCTGATGGAGTTGCTCTGCTTCACATGCCTTGACACTACTGTAGGACTCCTCCAGGGAATCTGAAACCAAAAGTAAAGGGTGTTCGTCTCATCCCTTTATGCTGCCTTGGAGTGTAAGCAACATCCCATGTGGGAACTGTGCTGCATAGCAGAGCAGGAGAATGAATGATTGTGCAGATCAGAGGAGAGAGTGGAGGAGACCAAGTGGTCCTCGAAAGCCCAGCAGTCAGGCAGCACTGAGGTACCCAGTGAAGAAGCAACTCTAATTTCGTTTTACGCTGCAGAGCTGCAACCACACTTTGTAGGATAAATGCAATAATAGCAATAACAAAGGTTCACTCAAGTTGGGCACATACACAAACACTTGTAAAGCACCCTCCACAAATCTCAGACATGCTATCAGAGTACATCTTAGGTGCCAAGATTCTGCATTCCGTAGGTGGACACTCAAGACAGTGAAAATTTCCATCATTATTTTCCAAGGAGGTAAGGCCCAAAGAACTTTGAGATATGCATATTAAAACCATGTAGTTTACGAACAGCTAATAAAAATGAAGAAACATAAATCAGAAAGCAGGTAAAGATTTTTATTTCTTATAATTAGTACTGTAGTATGTCTTCATAAGACTTTATATGTGTAAATTATTTATTTGTGAGGGAAGAATTAACTCATGTTCATGTGTGGCCCCTATTTATGTTCTCTTTTATATTTCCCTTTTGTAATTATGTATTTCTTTCAGTTTCATGAGACTACCTGCAGTGATATGAACACACATGTGACCCAACATACTTTGAAATGAGAAAAACCTATATGATTTCAGATTTTACCAATTTGAATTATCGTATTATCACTGTATATACCTCTTTCCCATCCAACTCACTTCTGATGGCTAATTCTGCAGAGATCTAATAAATATAGCCAGTTATCACCTTTTAATCTTTCCCTGACTTAGTTAAATCTTCTATAAATGTTTCTAAAAATAATTAATTCACTTGATATTTCTGAGTGTTAAATAAAACTATGTACATAGAGTGCTTTTGTGTGTGTGTGTGTGTGTGTATATATGTGTGTGTGTATATGTGTGTGTGTATATATATATATATATTTGTTTAAACCTAATTCACATTCTGGAATTTGTCTTGACAGAGGCTTAATGGAAGAAAATCTAGGTTAAAAGCTCAATATCTTAGGATTAAATTTTTCCTCATTCAATTCTCAATTTCATCTTTTACCTTATTGTCATTAAGTGGATATTTGTTTCTTACGATTTCTGTGTCTAATCCCACAAACCAAGGTTTAAAGTTTCTGCTTTTCCTCACATGACTTTGATTACTGGAAAGAGCATATCAGTCATCTATTCAGTGACAATATCTACACACAAACTTTCACATAATCCTACAGCAATCAAAATGAATTTAGTAATATTACTTTTAATTCAGTTTCACAGAAGAGAAAATCGAATACAGAAAGTAACTTGTTTGTGGTCAATAGACTGTGAGTGACAGTATTTGATTGTTAACTCTGGTTCTCTGGCTCCAGAGCCCTTACTCATCACCACTGTGCAATGCTGCTTCTCATAAAATGCTTAGCATAGTCCTCGGCACTTTAAGAAACCCTAAATGAATATAATTACCCTTTTCCCCACTCATTGTTTAGATGTCAAGTTTCTATAGTCTTTCTGGGTTGATAACCTACATTTGACTTGCCAGTGCTCCTTGCTGCTTGATGACCTTACCTGAATTGACTTCTACTCTTTCCGTAATGCCAGAATCCTCACCAATATTACTATATATTTTTTTGAGACAGGGTGTCACCCCATTGCTCAAGCTGGAGTGCAGTTGTGCGTTCTCGCCTCACTGCAACCTCAGTCTCCCAGGCTCAAGTGATTCTCCCACCTCAGCCTCCCAAGTAGCTGGAATTACAGGTGAGTACCATCATGTCTGGCTAAGTTTTATATTTTTTGGTAGAGATAGGGTTTCACCATGTTGGCCAGGCTGGTCTCAAACTCCTGATCTCAAGTGATCCACCAGCGTCAAGCCTCCTGAAGTGCGGGGATTAAAGGCATGAGCCACTGCACATGGCCCCAAATTTGTTTTTTCTTAAACACCTGTCCAACCACTAGAGATTTGCCTCTAATTTGTATCTTTTACATATATGCCAGGAGCTAGTTATGTCTTTCCATGTCATCATAACTGGCCTTTCTGTTACTGAAAATGTTTTCTTTATCTATCCAAAGTTGTTATTTTATCTGTGCTTAGGATCACAATCACTCTTGCCTTTATCGGACTCAGTTTTTGGGATTGTTTGTTGGCAGACAATCTTGACTGCTCAGTGACCGCCTCAGTTCTGGAGATCCACCTTACTCAAAAGCACAGCCCTTTCCCGCCAGCTCATATCAAATAACTCATCTGTTCAGATGGCTTTATAGATTATATTTACAAATAGATTTCTTAAAAATCTATTTATAATATCTGAAGGCTATAAAATCTTATTCTGTAGAAAAGTCATTATAGATACACAGCTTCCTGTGAAGTTTCTGAAGGCTTTCCTCTGGTCTGCATCACAGCTGATATCTCCCTCTGGCCAATTCATCCTCCTTCCACAGGTATCTGTCCCATTGATATCAGGGGCAGTGTACTTGGGAAACCCACTTCGCAACCCAATCAATTCAATATCTTATGCTTTTCCTGGAACTTTCAGCTCTCCCTTTATATAGATTCCTTCTATTGGTATTTACATATATTCAATCAATTCTTTACTCCAATGATAACAATGATGGAAAAACCTCTCTTAATACCACATCATCCTAACCTCTCCCCTAATTTTAGCTATACATAGCAGAATGCTAGAGTGACTCATTGTTTATTTCACTCCTCATTGCCTCCTTAGTGCTTTGCTATTTGTTCATAAACATGTTGTTACACTAAAACTGCACTTGTAAAGGTTCACAATATCACCTTTCTTGTAAATTCTATATACATTCTTCCTTTCATACTACGTTTGAACTAGTCTTCTAAGTGAAACTTTGCTCCCTGAAAACCATTCTTATTTTTAACTTCAAGAAACCACTTATCTTGATTTCTGTCCTAACTCTAGAGCTATTGCTTTTCTATATTTTTGTAGGTTCTTGTGACTCTCTCCACTGTTAAATGTTGCTGCACCTTATTATCTCATCCTCTGCTTGCCTAAATTCTTATACTTTATATTGTTTTTGCATAATATGTTAATCTAATTATAAAAACTTCAAAATATTGATACTAGATTTCATAGGAGACATTTCCTGCTGAAGGTAAAAGTATAATAAACCAGCTTAAACTTTGTGAGGAATTCAAGAATAGAGAGAATTTGGGAAATCATTTTTCAAAGATATAACAGCAGAGAATTTTCTAGAAATGACAAAAGACAACAGACCTAAGAACATCTTAAGTGCTCAGCAGGATACACACACACACACACACACACACACACTTATATGTAAATATACTATGTTGAAACATAAAACTAAAAAGAGAAGGAATCTTAAAAGATACAAAACAGAAATTGTAAATTACCTGAAAAAGAAAACACTTACATTGAGAGTATAATACACTTTAGCCATATACATGGATGATGTTAATGTTATATTTAAATTGACAGGGAACAAAGGGGAAAACACTTTCAACCTAAATTTCTATTAGTGAAGAAGGAGGAATAAATAACTTTTAAAATGTCAGACAAACAAAGCATTAGAATTTAGCCATAAAGGGAAATTTCTTGAAGAACTAAAAGTAGATCTACTAATTCATTCCAGCAATCCTACTACTGGGTATCCATCCAAAGGAAAAGGAGTCATTACATAAAAAACACAATTGCAGGTTTATATGTACTATAACACAATCCACAATTGCAAATAAATAAAACCAACCTAAGTGCTAATCAACTGATGAAGGAATAAAGAAAATGCTGTCTACATACACTATGAAATACTACTTAGCCATAAAAAAGAATGAAATAATGTCTTTTGCAACAACTCAGATGGAGCTGGAGGCCATTGTTCAAAGTAGAGTAACTCAAGAATGAAAAACCAAATACTGTGTGTTCCCACTTGTTTATGCATATGCAAAAGGCATATAAGCCTCAGAAGGAAGGAGGGTGGCGGGGGGGTGAGGGATAAAAACCTACATATTGAGTACAATATAAACTACTTGAGTGACTGGTGCACTAAAATCTCACACTTCGCCACTACACAATTCATTCATGTAATAAAAAAAAAACTTGTACTCCCAAAACTTTTGAAATATATTTATGTATGTGTGTCTGTGTGTATATACACACATTTCTAAATATATTTATATATTTCATATATATGTATATATTATGTGTGTATATATTATATATAAAATATATATATAGAAAAATATATATACATATACACACATGTATATGTATAGATACAGTACATGTATATATATGTATATGTGTATATACACACACATATATAGACATATAATATATATTGAGAGAAATGTGTGTGTGTGTGTATAAGAATGTAGCCATACCAAACACTTCCTAACAGAATTTTAGAAAAACAGTTTTTAGGAAGAACGAAGTTAGAATTAAAAAGTGGAATATAAAGAACAATAGCATATAAATAACATAATAAACATACAACAAGTCTCTATAAGGATTAACTTTTAAAATATTTGAATAGTTTTCGTGAAAAAATATGCTTATTGTACTGTGGGACCTGCTCTGTAAGGAATAGTTTTGCTGTCGAAGTAGTGAAGTATGAACTCCTTCCAGTTAAAGATGGAGCAGGTTCTGAATTGAGCTGGTGAGAAACATTATTATAAATAGCTTCTGTCCATGTCTGAAGCATTGTTTTTATCATCAGTCAAATGACTGATTGCAATTTTACAAATATATATAAATTAAACACAGAATCTGCCCAAGAAAGTGACAGACTCTTATTAGGCGCTTGTTTGTTTTAGTGCAATTTGTGATTGATTGAACTTTGACAAAAAGTTTTGTTTAATTTTGGAACTACTATGAATTAATTTAGCAACGGTTATGAATAACAACAAAAGACTGAGCCTACTGCAGGCTTCAGTTGCTAAGCTAAGAGATTTTAAACTACGGTAATGTCTTCAAATTAGTATTCCAAAAAATATATTCACTCAAATAGCCATTGTGTCTGCTAATTTTTGGTAATTATTTGGAGTTTTTAAAAAATATAAGTAAATTATTTGTGGTCCTATATTTTGTTATCAGAAATTTAAGGCTGGGTGCGGTGCTCATGCCTGTAATCCCAGCACTTTGGGAGGCCAAGGTTGGTGGAGCACGAGGTCAGGAGATCAAGACCATCCTGGCTAACACGGTGAAACCCTGTCTCTACTAAAAACACAAAAAATTAGGCAGGCATGGTGGCACGCACCTGTAGTCCCAGCTCCTGGGGAGGCTGAGGCAGGAGAATCGCTTGAACCTGGGAGGCAGAGGTTGCAGTGAGCTGAGATTGAGCCACTGCACTCCAGCTTGGGCAAAAGAGTAAAACTCCATCTCAAAAAAAAAAAAAAAAGAAAAAAGAAAAGAAAAGAAAAGAAATTTAAGATTCCATCAAAATCTGTTTGCTAGAAGTGGAAGCAAACTTTCTTCTAATATTGAGAAGTTTTAGGAACTCCAACTGTTGAATTTTTATCTTTATAGATAATTCACATGGTAAATAAACATACATTTGTTAAAATATTTGTGAAGGAAGCCTATTTCTTCACTTAAATATTGGAGGCTATGCTTGTCAACATAGAATTCTATGATTTTCAACACAAAAGATTTAATGAACCAACTTGAATTATTAACTCATTTTGAGCCCGTATTTTAGTTTTCATGGATTAAATCTATATGAAAGAACTGTTTAGATTTTCTCAAAATTAGAAAACCAATTAAATATTTTTTTCCTTTATGTGTTTAAATTTCTACAAGGTACAATAAGATTAACACTAAATGACTAACTTTATTTTTATATATTTTGTAATTTAAAGCCAACTATTTAGGAATCTTCCTCAGAGGAGAAAATGACTTTATCTCCCAAGAAGACAAACCCTCCACCAAATTACTAATTTTGAAGGCCAATTCAGATTTTGAATATTCTAAGAAATAAAAATATTTAAATATACTTTGTATCTATTTTCATACTGTCAAACTTGAAATAGATACTAGAATTATTTTTATTTCTTTTTTCCCTCAATTAAAAGCCTTGGGCATCAACTTTATGAATTTCATGGAGATGAGTAATTACCAAAATCTTTCTAATGTTTCCCCAAGATTATTGATTGGATTGAGAGCATCAGGTAAATATAAGATGGGATCAAATTTTTAGGATATTGTATTGGAAGATATATGGGAGGAAGATTGAAATAAGAATGCAAATGAGATTTTGTTAACTCATACATGTATTTCTCAGCTAGAATATTCTGTTAAATTAGAGCAAGAAATTAAAGCTAAATACCCTCAAAAAATTCAAATAAAATTACCATATCATCTAGCAATTCCACTTATTTGTAAATATACCCAAAATAATTGAAAGTAAAGACTCAAACAGAAATATGTACATCAACATTTATAGCAGCATTGTTTATAATAGCCAAAAGGTGGAAATAACCCAAAAGTCTGCCAGGATATGAAGAGATAAACAAAATGTGGTTTAATATTTAATACATACAAAAGAATATTTTTCAGCCTTAAAACAAAGGACATTCTTCTACATTCTACAGTATGAATTAATCTTGAAGACATTATGCCAGGTAAAATAAGACACGTGACTGATATTGTATGATTGTATGTACATAAAGTACCTGGAATAGTCAAATTCATAGACATGGAAGATAGAGTAGCGGTCTCCAGTGGGTGGGGAAAGGAAGGAATGGGGAGTTATTATTTAATACATACAGAGTTCCAGTTTGGGATGATGAATGAATACTAGAGATAGATAATGGTGATGATTGCACAACAATGTAAGTATACTTAATGCCACTGAACTGTATACTTAAAAATGATTAAATGGTAAATTTTGCATTATTTATGTTTTTGACAATATGAAAGAAACTTTATAGTACTATCCACATTCTGATTTTTATAGTTGTTATAATTATTCATTTAGAAATATCAGGGATCATATTGGATAATGTTACATTGAAGGTATAAATTTTATAACTGTCTTAAATGCTACTATTTAATAGGCAAGGTGCAGTAGCTTACACCTGTAATACCAACACTTTGGGAGGCCCAGGCAGGAGGATCAGTTGAGCTCAGTTGGTCGAGGCTGTAGTGAGCTTTCTGTGGCACTGCACTCCAGCTTGGGTGACAGAGACCCTGTTTCAAATAAATGAATATATAAATAAATACATAAATAATAGGGATAAAAGTACATTAGCTGAGTAGTATATGCATTGAAGTGAGTCTACATTATCAAATAGACAAGGAGGATTTATATAAAGAACTATGTTCACATCAAATAAAGAAAAAATCATTATCGTAAGGGGCCTTAACCACAGTTTTTATGACTAGACTTTCCTTGACAAAATGCCTTTGACAAGTACATAATTTTTAAAAATATACTTATCTTCTAAAACCACAGAACTAATTATGATATACTGGATTATCTTATTAAGCTATTTGTATTTTTAACCTGTTATGCCACATTTAATGAAAGAACTTTTAGTCATAATGGAGTATACAGGGTTGTATGAAGGCTGCTGCTTTTCTTTTTAAACCTGCAGTTATATATTTCTACAGATGCTGATTTACAAACATTGCCAGAGTTGGAAGGATATAGTGTATGTTTGCTGAGATCCAGCAGAAATATACTTTATTTTTGTAGAAAAATTTATGGGCCTTTCATTCAAGTTTATCTGAGGAATGAAGAGGATTAGTTCCACTAACTGTAGAACTGTATACAGTAGGGTGTTAACCTTGGGATGTTGTAAGAGATGGCACAAAATCATTGCAAAGGGTGATAATGTCATCAAATGTTGGAAATGTCTTTTGGAAATGCTTTACAGATGAACTAAATCTCCTAAAGGACTTAGACATTTTAACTGTATTTAAGCACATAGGAATGGTCAATAGTTATTTACAGAATCTAGTAAATTCAAATAGGTTTAGAGATGTTGTAGGGAATCTAGATTGGAAATGATATTGTGTAGCCATTTCCTGGAAAAACAGTTGAAAAGGGTACAGACAGTAATAGGCTATCTTCCAGTGCACAGATTTCTTTGTGAGGAACTGACTTTCATTCTTTACAATTCTATAAATTACCTGTCAGAAAAATGTAATTGGGTCAACTTGTTTCTTTAGTAGAAATCTTATGTAGACCACCATTCACTGCCTTTGGAAAGTGTCTACATTTCTAGAATGACACATCAGAAAGCTCTTTACTAGTTTGTACACATAAAAGTTTATCCTCCTCTTTTCTTGCTCTCTTCCTCCCACTCCCCATGCCTTTATATATGCATATGGTATCAAACTTACTACTCTAAATATCAGACTTTCTTCCAAAACCTTACATCATTTCACATATTAATTCCTTCTTTATCTGGGATGTGGGTAGATATTTTTACTTAGGAAGGTATTAGAAGGTAAAAGTACTAGTTATTACTACTTTCTCAGGCATTTGGCAAACAAATTAGCTATTTTAATTTTACCTTACCATAAGAAAAGCATAAATACCATAAATAAATACACTTGGAAATTGTTATCAATTTAAGGACTAAGTGAGATGGGGTTATTGCAACATTATTTCTTTATTGTCACTTTTATGATGAAAGCCCTTACTACACAGAAAATGTTTCATCAATTTTTATGTTTTAAAAATGTAGATTAGACAAGTGATTCATTTTTTGTGTTTTACAGATGTCTCCTTACTAGCCATAACATTTAAAACTAAGCTATTCAATGTTCAAAATGTAGTTCAGATGATTCAACATTTCGATAGTCCTTTAAATAAAAAGAATCGGCCTGGCACGGTGGCGCAAGCCTGTAATCCCAGCACTTTGGGAGACCGAGGCAGGTGGATCACGAGGTCAGGAGATGGAGACCATCCTGCCTAACACAGTGAAACCCCGTCTCTACCAAAAATACAAAAAAACTAGCCAGGCGAGGTGGCACCGGCGCCTGTAGTCCCAGCTACTCAGGAGGCTGAGGCAGAAGAATGGCGTGAACCCAGGAGGCGGAGCTTGCAGTGAGCCGAGATTTCGCCACTGCACTCCAGCCTGGGTGACACAGCAAGACTCCGTCTCAAAAAAAAAAAAAAAAAAAAAAAAAAAAAAATCCATCTTAATTTATAATAAATGCTGTAAACAAAACTAAACATGACTAGTTGGGATAAAAATACAGTTATTTGTTTCAGTTAGAAGTTAGAAAATTTTCATAAATTGTCACAAGCCACATTAACATTTTTTACTGAAAAGACTTGTAGGTCTGCTTCCAAACCAAACTTAACATAAACACCAACCTAATCTTGTTCACTTCCAAAGGCAAAAGAAGATACTCAGTCATGTATTCTTTCTTTAACTCAACATGCAATTATGGGCAACTGCGAGGTCAAAAGTGGCATTAAGAAACATTAAGGACACTAGGGGTGGTGGAATTCCTAGGTTTCCTACAAAAGTATACATAGAAAAAGTTATTTAGGAAGTAACTAGATATGCAATCTGTGATAATCCTTTAAACTGTAAACTTCAGATATATCAAGTTTCAAATACATTTGCCACGTATTTATTTTTATCACTCTTTGCTCACCTTGTCAAATTAAAGTTATTTCTTCTCAATAAAATAGAGTAAGAATTTAAAGTCATAATCTTGTTTATTCTAAAGGAAGCAACAATTGCATTTGCTATGAAGGATGGAAAAACTATTTTATTTACTTTATTCAGTTTATTTTTTAAAAAGCTTTTTTAAATGTCAGAATAATTCAAGTATGCATTAGAAATTATCTTAAGTACAATATTTATTTAAGCTGATCATTTAATCAAAGCATATTCTCACTTAGGTGTATAATAATGCAATTTTTTGTCAAAATATGTGAGATGGTTCAACTTTAAATTATCATACTATAAATTGTGTCCCATTAGAAGGGAAAAGAAAGACTAATTTTTAAATTATTTTTATTGTTTAAAAATACAATTTTTACTTTGAACTTCTGTTAGCATTGTCACATAGAAAGATAAAGTATATACTCATACCTTTTCCTGAAATGTCTATTCTATTCCATTTATTCATTTTTTCTATTCTTGTGTCTAGTCTAGACCTTTTATTATTATAGGCTTCTAATATCTAGAAGTGTTTAAGTTTTATTACATTGAGTATTTCCAACAACTTCAAGGCTTTTGCATTTCTAAACAAATGTTAAAATCAGCCAGTCACTTTCTATTTTAAAAATCTGCAAAATGTTTATTTGTCAGAATGCCAATTTAGGGAGAATTGGCTTCTTTCTATTATTGATTTTTCTAAATCATGATCATTGTATAACCTTCAACTGTCTTTGCGATTCTTTAATTTCTCTTAGTAATGATCAGTAGTTTTTGAAGAAATGGTCTCACAAGTCTTAAAATAGATTTATCCTTGGTTACTTGAATTTTTAACTTCATCAAATATATGTATACAGCATGCATCATAAATGTAGAGCTATCTGAATTTTGATGCTGTGAATATACTCCTAAGCATACACAACAAGCCTTCAGATAAAGAATCATAATGGTAACAAATAATTGCAATGGGAGCCGGTGGCAAGAGGTATTGACAGCTGAAAGAAGAAATTAGTGTGGGTGAGGAGATGATGCAGCACTGTATCCAGGGCAGGTAGAGTAGCTACATGGGAAGAACATAGTTTTGTAAACCCTTTCAAGTTAAAAGCTGGTGCTGAGAAGAGCCAAGGTGCTTCCTCCATGGCCCCTCAATCTGCTGGGGTCTGTACATCTCCACCACTATGACCCCTGTTTAGACACAAGACTTCCAGGGTTTCCAAATCTGAAGGCTCTTGAATGCACCCCCTGCAGACTTCACAAGTCCATAAAATAAATACTATCCTAACCTCTAACAGCAAAATCTCTTTTTTTTTTTCCCCATAGAGATGAAAGTATACAAAATTCACTATTTTACTTTGGCATATATTGCTCCTACTAATGATTCTAAGATTAATTCATATTTTTTCAGTAATGACAAATGGTTTATTCAAGCTGTTATATCAACATTATTGTTAAATAAGAGCATAAAAAGCTTATTTTATTACAGGGACCTATATTGACAACTACTTCCTCAAACAGGAAATTATGATTTCAAATTACTATGTAAAAATATTTGTAACTGGATGACTGTAATGCACATGGAGTCTAATTATGGATGAACAATCATCATCATAAGAAATTGTATAGAGTGAGCAGTGAAAAGAGTTAGATAAAACCAAGAACTTATCAACATGTATCTTTCAAAATAAAATGAAGCAACAGGAACCTGAGACATCTGCACATTCACTGACAGCTGGCCAGATTTTAGCATAGTTTCTTAGATTAGCATAATGAAGTCAATTGGATTTAAGTAATAGCTCCCTTTAGAACTTAAGTCATTGATAAATGAGGCATCCATATCCAACTTATGCATTTTAATTATAATGATACATTATTAAATGTACCAAATTTTAGATTTCAGATTATATGACAACTGTAAGATGTACAAAATAATCAAAATCAAAACCCTTTCCCCCAGTTTAAGAGCTCTTTTTTAGCTCTCAAAATCTTTACACTGAAGATAAGCTAGGGAAGAACCAATGCAGAATCATTTTGTTATGTAGAATGTTAAAATGCTGCTAGATTTATAGATATTCCATGATTTCTACAATGTGAAAAACTGTATCATTTATACCATTTGCCATGTGCTTATGCAATTCCAAACAAAATTTAAGGATATAAGGTGTTGCAAAAGCCAATGCTGAGAATCCTCCTTCTAGACACTTTAACCCATTACTAGACTATTTTTGTGCTACTGTAGGTTATTAAATTGTAGTCAAATTAAAGTGTGACTATTGGAAACATCTCTCTCTTTCTTTTTTTATCTCTCTACACACAGACACACACACACAGAGAGAGAGAGAGAGAAAGAGAGAGAGAGAGAGAGAGAATGAGAGAGATTTACCTATAGTCATATTTTCCCATAGAAATGGAACATATGAAAAAAGCAAAATGATCAGGAGTCTTCCTGCCTTTACCTTTATTTTTAACACTTCATTAAAGAGATTTCTATTTCTGAGAACACAATGCATGATTTTACAACCTAAACCAGTGAATGGATTTTCGTTTCAAATATCTATACTTTATATGTTTCTTAAATAAGATCTCAACACTGAGTGATATATCTGCATTTGTAATGTTTTAAGCAGTGCACAACGAGCTTATATTTTGTAGCCATTTTTATTTTCATATTCATTTGTAGTGGGCATTTATTTCTGGAGATGGCTTTATTTCAAATCACTCTCTTTGTGGTTTATTTGTCTCTTTCCCTTGAGACGTTTCCTTAATGGAGACTTGAGAAGTCAATAAGAAAACTGCAGAGGTCATTGAATTTAATAGTCAATCACCTGTTGGAGCTTGATCACTATAACTTTCTCACCCCAATATTCTTCTCTCAAAAGGAGACTATCTGTGGCATTTATCTTCTGTCGAGAGACACTCAGGAATTTATCTGATTCACTTTTTCTCACCTACATTGTATTGCTCTTCTAAGATCAATGTTGGCTGAAATGATTTTTCCTTCAAAAAATACTAGGCAGTTCAACTACTTGTCCCTTTTACTCGCTAAATAAATCAGATGGCTTAGAATCTTCTGGTCTTTATTTTACCATGTTCTGTTACTTTGTGTTAAAAATTACATTTTGGGATATAATTTGCAGCATATTTGAAAATGACATTCATGCTTTCTGTTAGCATTGTGTCAAATAAATGATACAATTATTTGTACACACAGTTTAGCTTAACTACTTAAGAACCATATTTAATTAATCATTTACTTACTGCTAATCAAGAATATTTTTCACAGGTATTCAGTTTAGCAAGTTATCAGATATTTAACAAATTTTTAGATAAGAAAGAAGGAAGGTTTTTATATTTCAGAAATACAGAAACTTCTGAACAATTGTTAGTAATTCTGGAGGATTAGTAATCTGTTATCAGAAGAATCTTAAAAGAATGAGCAGGAAGGAGATAGAGACACACAAAACCCTCCAAAAAATCAATGAATCCAGGAGTTGGTTTTTTGAAAAGATCAACAAAATTGATAGACTGCTAGCAAGACTAATAAAGAAGAAAAGAGAGAAGAATCAAATAGATGCAATAAAAAACGGTAAAAGGGATATCATCACCGAGCCCACAGAAATACAAACTACCATCAGAGAATACTATAAACACCTCTACGCAAATAAACTAGAAAATCTAGAAGAAATGGATAATTTCCTGGACATTTACACTCTCCCAAGACTAAACCAGGAAGAAGTGGAATTCCTGAAGAGACCAATAGTGGGCTCTGAAATTGAGGCAATAATTAATAGCCTACCATCCAAAAAAAGTCCAGGACCAGAGGGATCCACAGCTGAATTCTACCAGAGGTACAAGGAGGAGCTGGTACCATTCCTTCTGAAACTATTCCAATCAATAGAAAAAGAGGGAATCCTCCCTAACTCATTTTATGAGGCCAACATCATCCTGATACCAAAGCCTGGCAGAGACACAACAAAAAAAGAGAATTTTGGACCCATATCCCTGATGAACATCGATGCAAAAATCCTCAATAAAATACTGGCAAACCGAATCCAGCAGCACATCAAAAAGCTTATCCACTATGATCAACTGGGCTTCATCCCTGGGATGCAAGGCTGGTTCAACATACGCAAATCAATAAAGGTAATCCAGCATATAAACAGAACCAAAGACAAAAACCACATGATTATCTCAATAGATGCAGAAAAGGCCTTTGACAAAATTCAACAGCCCTTCATGCTAAAAACTCTCAGTAAATTCGGTATTGATGGAACATATCTCAAAATAATAAGAGCTATTTATGACAAACCCACAGCCAATATCATACTGAATGGGGAAAAACTGGAAACATTCCCTTTGAAAACTGGCACAAGACAGGGATGCCCTCTCTCACCACTCCTATTCAACATAGTGTTGGAAGTTCTGTCTAGGGCAATCAGGCAGGAGAAAGAAATAAAGGGTATTCAGTTAGGAAAGGAGGAGGTCAAATTGTCCCTGTTTGCAGATGACATGATTGTATATTTAGAAAACCCCATTGTCTCAGCCCAAAATCTCCTTAAGCCGATAAGCAACTTCAGCAAAGTCTCAGGATACAAAATCAATGTGCAAAAATCACAAGCATTCTTATACACCAGTAACAGACAAACAGAGAGCCAAATCATGAATGAACTTCCATTCACAATTGCTTCAAAGAGAATAAAATACCTAGAAATCCAACTTACAAGGGATGTAAAGGACCTCTTCAAGGAGAACTACAAACCACTGCTCAGTGAAATAAAAGAGGTCACAAACAAATGGAAGAACATACCATGCTCATAGATAGGAAGAATCAATATCATGAAAATGGCCATACTGCCCAAGGTAGTTTATAGGTTCAATGCCATCCCCATCAAGCTACGAATGAGTTTCTTCACAGAATTGGGAAAAAAAACTGCTTTAAAGTTCATATGGAACCAAAAAAGAGCCTGCATTGTCAAGACAGTTCTAAGTCAAAAGAACAAAGCTGGAGTCTTCATGCTACCTGACTTCAAACTATACTACAAGGCCACGGTAACCAAAACAGCATGGTACTGGTACCAAAATAGACATATAGACCAATGGAACAGAACAGAGTCCTCAGAAATAATACCACACATCTTTAGCCATCTGATATTTGATAAAACTGAGAAAAACAAGAAATGGGGAAAGGATTCCCTATTTAATACATGGTGCTGGGAAAATTGGCTAGCCATAAGTAGAAAGCTGAAACTAGATCCTTTCCTTACTCCTTATATGAAAATTAATTCAAGATGAATTAGAGACTTAAATGTTAGACCTAATACCATAAAAATCCTAGAAGAAAACCTAGGTAATACCATTCAGGACATAGGCATGGGCAAAGACTTCATGTCTAAAACACCAAAAGCAATGGCAACAAAAGCCAAAATTGAAAAATGGGATCTAATTAAACTAAAGAGCTTCTGCACAGCAAAAGAAACTATCATCAGAGTGAACAGGCAACCTACAGAATGGGAGAAAAGTTTTGCAATCTACTCATCTGACAAAAGGCTAATATCCAGAACCTACAAATAACTCAAACAAATTTATAAGAAAAAACAAACAACTCCATCAAAAAGTGGGCAAAGGATATAAACAGACGTTTCTCAAAAGAAGACATGCATACAGCCAACAGACACATGAAAAAATGCTTGTCGTCACTGGCCATCAGAGAAATGCAAATCAAAACCACAATGAGATACCATCTCACACCAGTTAGAATGGCAATCATTAAAAAATCAGGAAACAACAGGTGCTGGAGAGGATGTGGAGAAATAGGAACACTTTTACACTGTTGGTGGGATTGTAAACTAGTTCAACCATTATGGAAAACAGTATGGCGATTCCTCAAGGATCTAGAACTAGAAGTACCATATGACCCAGCCATCCCATTACTGGGTATATACCCAAAGGATTATAAATCATGCTGCTATAAAGACACATGCACACGTATGTTTGTTGTGGCACTATTCACAATAGCAAAGACTTGGAATCAACCCAAATGTCCATCAGTGACAGACTGGATTAAGAAAATGTGGCACATATACACCATGGAATACTATGCAGCCATAAAAAGGGATGAGTTTGTGTCCTTTGTAGGGACATGGATGCAGCTGGAAACCATCATTCTCAGCAAACTATCACAAGAACAGAAAACCAAACACCGCATGTTCTCACTCATAGGTGGGAACTGAACAATGAGATCACTTGGACTTAGGAAGGGGAACATCACACACTGGGGCCTGTTGTGGGGAGGGCGGAGGGGGAAGGGATTGCATTGAGAGTTATACCTGATGTAAATGACGAGTTGATGGGTGCTGATGAGTTGATGGGTACAGCACACCAACATGGCATGGGTGTACATATGTAACAAACCTGCATGTTGTGCACATGTACCCTAGAACTTAAAGTATAATAATAAAAATTAAAAAAAAAAGAAAAAAGAGTGAGCAGAGAAATAGTATTTGTGGGTAAACCTTAAGAAAAAAGGCACTTGTAAAAATCATGCCAGTAAGTTTTTATTTTCACACCATTTGTGTTAGTTGAATTATTCAAGAATGCAGCCATTTTAATCTGTGTTCTTTCACCAAGCATGGTGTTTCTGAGGTTCATTCTTATTGCTGCATATATCACTAATTCATTCAATTTTATTCCTATTCACCAGTTGATTGACATGTTAATTATTTCCTATTTTTAGCTACTATGAATAATCCTGCAATAAACATTAAATGAACATTCATGTGTCAGTCATTACAAATGCTTCTCAACTTACAATGAGGTTACATCTCAATGAAGCCATTGCAAGTTGAAAGTATTGTAAGCCAGGATATATTCAGTAGACCCAGCATCATAGTTTAGCCTAGCCTACCTTGAAGTAGCCATTTCAGCTCCTTTCCATTATTTTCTGTATGGTATGTATTTTTTGATCATTCTACTTTCTCTCTATTCTGACTCTGAACCTAAAATGTATCTTTTACACAGCTTATAGTAGGACTTTGATTCTTTAATTCATAATGATAATTCAGTAATAGTGATTGGCATGTTTTGTGTTTTGTTAATTCATGTTTATTATTATTATCTCCTTATTCCTTTTTTATTTAAATAACATCAATATTAGTTATAAATCAAACATTATAGTATATATTACTCTAAATAAACTTAACAATTAAAAAACTTTTTAAAAATGTTTTTAAATAAATTAAGTGAACACCGTAAACTTATATTTCTTCCAAGGCACTAGCAAAAGATACCCAGTTACTTCCTCAACTTTCTCTCCAGAGTATGCTTTGCTGATAGTGGATCTTCTAATTTCATCATTTTTTGCAACTGCATAAGTTAAGAATTTCTTAGATTATTAAGTTTATACCTCTTTGTTTAATATTTTTTCCCTCAGCTTATCTCTTTCCACGTTTTAGTGTAAATAGAAAGAAGAAACTAGGCTCTACCTTCAACATAGTGCTTAAAAATTTCCCCTGTTAAATACTAAAGTCATTTGTTTGTAAAATGCTTTGAACATAATTGCTAATACAGAATTCAGCTGAGCTTTCTGAAACTAGGAAAGACTCTACTTTCTAATAGCGTGTTCATCAGTTAGTTACTTCTGAGTCCTCATCAGCAACACTTATAATGTTTATATTTCTACTAGCATTCTGGTTATGACAATTTAGATATTCTCTAAGAAGCTATACATTTTTCTACTGTGGTTCTCACTTCCTTCAGAGTCTCATCTGCAGACTTTTTAACATACATTTCCACAGGAAGTCTGATCAAGGCTAATTAGGCTTTCCTTTTCTGCTATTTTGATCCCTAAAATTTTACTAGCCTTTATTCATTATCCAATTCTAAAGCCACTTCCATACTTTTATACTGTGTATGTATATATTATTTTCAAAGAATTTAAGAAGAAATTATATATGGAATATATATTATATACATATTCTATATTAAAGTATATTATGATAGTTATATTACATGTAATATAACTATCAAGATATTAGTTACATTAACATAATATCTGAACATTTCATATTTTTACCATTTTTTGCATTCTTTATTTCCTATTGAATTGAGTAATTATCCAATATTCATTAAGCCTAAAGTAGTTATCCAATATTCTTTAATATGTAAAGGATTTCCTTTAGTGTATTTTAAAGGATATATGTAGTAACTTATTCTTTTTTATAAATTCTGCTGATTTCTTTATTTGCATTTATTTTGGAATAATACTTTTCTGGATATAAAATTTTTGGCTGAGATTTTCTTTATCTTGTTTTACTTTCAGAAATGTGCATGTTATTCAAATGCATCTAATCTCTATTATATTTGAAGAAGTCTCCCATAAGTTTAAGTTCTCCCATTAGTCGTAAGTTCTCCCATTAGTCATAAATTCTCTTTTAATCATTCTATCATTTATCCCTTGATGCTTTAAAGATTTTCAAGTAAGAGTCCTTGGATCAGGAAAAAAGAAAATAAAATAAAAGGGTTTTCAAATTATCTTTAACTTTCAGCAATTTCCACAATTGTTTAAATGTAGTTTTATGAAAACTTGACTTGACATTTGTTAATTTCTGTGAATCTATAGATTAATGTTTTCATTGAAATTGGCAAGTATTGTTTTCCTTTAAAAAAAAAAATATGTGTACACCCCTATCAGTCTGCTTTTTCTGAAACAACCATATAAACCCATTGTTTTGATAGATTTGTCTCATAGGTGTTTAATTTTGTTTCACAGGCCTTTGAAGCTCTAGTAATTTATTTTCAATTTTTTTCACTCTATGTGGGAAAAATAACTTGTATTAATTTGTCTTTAATTTCACTGATTATTTATCTGATATTGCAAATCTGCTGTTAAGCCCATTTTTTGATATTTTTATATTTTTATTTCTGTTATTATACTTTTCAGATATAGAATTTTGACTTGGATCTTTTTTATAGTTTATTTACAAATAATTTTTAAATTTCATGTTTATAATAGCTGCTTTGAAGTTCTTCTCTGCCTAATAAAACATTTTGAGTCATCTATGAATTTTTTTCTGACCATAAACTAAACTATTCTGATTATTTGTATTTTTAAATTATGCCCAATTTAAATTCTGATTTACTCTTCGATGTATTTTGTTTGCTTGATTTTTTAATAATTAGCCTGAACATAAACTGTAGAACGTGTCTCCCCTGTAAAGTATGGCTGTTGAATTCTCTGCTCAGTGTTTTTAATTTTATTTGTATTTTCTAACCTGTATTTCAAAGTATTAGCCTTACGTCTACATAACTTAGTGGTCAGCCAGTGATTTGGGCAAGTCAAGCTCAAATGGATGAGTTTATAAGTCTTCTCCCAGATGTTTATTGAGAGTGCACACACTAAACTTTATCCAGTTCTCAAGTTATCTTTGGCTTTTTTTTCAGGGTCTGTGTAGGAACAGATCTCCCACTCATATGTAATATTTCAGCCCATGAGGGGCATGTGATGAAATTAACTTGCCTTTCTGTAGCTTTTTTCATTTCTAGGGTCTCTGTATTCATTTCTGGCTCATCTGAATGATACTAGCAAAAGATACCCAGTTACTTCCTCAACTTTCTCTCCACAGCATGCTTGGGAGCCAAATCTGTGAATTTTAAATATTTGTTTTCTACAGAGCCTGTTTTCTTTTATGCTGAAAAAGCCAGAGTTTTGTCACCCATTGAGGATTAATTCAGCCTTTCATAAAAGCAAACTTTTGGTTTTGGTCCAGTCGTTGACTAAGCTTTAGGAGAAGGTGGAGCCCCAGGAAAGATCACAAATGCTTGTTGTTTTTAACTTATGATCTAGTAGTTATTCAAGAATAAACACTTAATAAGTTGTCTGCCTTTTATGGATTTCCAAAACCTTGAAGTGGTAGCTCTTGACAACTCTGTCCAATTTTATACCCTTTTGTGTGTGTGTGTGTAGGAACTTTGTAAACACCTCAAACTACCATAACTGCCCATTAATTTTTAAACGTTTTAGATTTGTTTTAGACTTTTTAGACTTTGGAAGTGTTAGGTGCTAATATTTCCTAATATGGAAAAGTTAAATAAACTTTTGGAAAAGATAATCTATAATTCAACAAATTTTAATGAGACATTTAGATTTCAGGGCCAATATTTATAGTTTATCACCTAGGCATTTCTTATTTATTCATTCTCTTGAAAACTTGTTTTGAGATCTCCTAGTTCTAAGTGTATGGATACACAATGAATAAGATGCAAAAATACTGGACCCTGGGGCTAGTGTTACAGTTGAAAAATAAAAATAATTAACAAATGAATAAGTAAAATATATTGTTTAGTAGTTGGAGATGAGCACTGCGGAGAAAAATAAATCACGGCAGTGTGTACACAATCTGAGAAACGAATTAGACTTTCTGCAATTTGAATGAGATAAGCAGGGAAGTCAGTAATGAGAAGGCAAGTTTAGAGCAAATTCTTGAAGTGGTTTAAGAAATTAAGGAGAAAAATATGTAGACATTTTTGACAATGTTCAGGCAGAAGACAGAATGAATAAGTACAAAAGTCTGAGCTAGAAGAATTTATAGTTTTCCAGAAACAGAAACTGGATCAAAAATAAATAAGAAAGAAAGTAGTAGAAGACTTCTGAGGTATGGTGAGGTGTAGATAGGACTTTATGTCTTACAGTATGAGCTCTTAGTTTTATTTAGTGATATGGAAAATACTGGAGGATTCTAAACATAATTTACATGACTTAAGTTTTAAATTAATCACTGTGGTTTCAATGTTAGAATGTCAAGAACAAAGGCAGAAAACACAGTTATGACGCTATTGCAAAAATATAAGAAAGAAATGCTAGATGAGGGAGTATCGGTGAAGATTTGAGAAGTAGTCAGAGTCTGATGATATTTTAAAAGTAGATCTATTTGGATTTACTGACTGATGTAGGGTGTTCAAAAGAGAAATTAGGGAAGCTGTGTGGCTTTGGACTGGCACAATTAAAGAGTTCACTTTGCTATTAGTGATGCAGATCCTACCGAGAGAGGGGCACTTTATGATGGAAATATACCTGGAGTTTGTTTTTGGACATGTTAAAGTTTAAATATCTATTAAACATTCTGATATAAAGGAATCTGAAATCTGAGAGCGTCCATACAAGTGATGTTAATTTGTGGATTTTCCAGGCATATGCAATATTTGAAACTATGAGACTTCATATGATCATCAAGCCTAAAATGGCATCTCCAATACTTCTCTGTCACTAGAGTTACCTAAAAGTAAAAATAATGTCTAAATGCTTATAAATATAGAAGTGTCTAACCTCATTGATGTGTGGAGAGTAGCATATAACTATTACACTTGGTTTGCTGTAAGTTATTATTTACAGACTTTTTTCCCATAATCAAATCTTATAATATAGCCAATGTTTGGTTCTATTAAACTAAAATTTTTACCAATCTGGTTAATTATATTTTTATTAACAGAGGAATTTTAGAGTTTCAAGTTTACAGAAAAATTGGGCATTTAGTTCCTATATCATCCCTGCCACTTAAAATTTCTCCAGTTATTAGCACTCTACGTTACTATGACATGTTTGTTATAATTAATGGTTTGTTTAAATGTCTTAGTTTTGCCTTTTGTGCTTTTTTCTGTTCTTGGATTTCATTCAGGATTACTATGTAAACTTTAGTTGTCACATCTCCTTAGGCTTCTCTTGACTGTGATATTTTTCCAGACTTTTCTTATTTGTTTGATGACCTGACAGATACAAGGTCAGGATGTCCCTCTATTGGAGTATGTCTCATGATTAGACTGAGATTATACATTGTGAGATGAAGATCACAGAAGTAAAATGCACTTTTCATCACATCGTATCAAGGGTACGAATTATCAACATGATTTACCACTATTGATGCTGACCTTGGTTATATGGCTAAAGTAATGTTCATCAGATTTCTCTATTGTTAAATACTCTTTATTATTATTCTTTTCATACTGTACTCACTGGAAGGAAGTCACTTCTACATAATATATTTCTCTCTTTTATGCCATTTATGAATTTATTTGATTATTTATATCTACATGAGTCTTGGATATTTATTTTACATATTTCATAATCCAATATTATGTACTTTTCTATCATTTTATTTTTCGCTGAAATCGTGTTAGTTTCAGCCATTGGCAGTTCTTCCACTTGGCTGTCAGTTCTTGTGCCCCTTTGATGTATCTTCACTAGTGTGTGTTACACTTGGTTTGCTCTGTGTGTGTGTGTGTGTGTGTGTGTTTGTTTTGAGAACTTCCTTAGTTTCTGGAACTACAAGATCATCCACTAATTGTGTACATTTTCTCACCCAGTCTTAGAATCAACGATTTCTTCCAGGAGCTCTGATTACTTTTACCATATTAGCCAGGTTGATCTTGAACTCCTGGCCTCAAGTGATATGCCAACCTTGACCTCCCAAAGTGCTGGGATTACAGGCATGAGCCACTGTGCCCACTGACTTTTTTTTATTATTATTATTATCATCATCATTATTATTATACTTTAAGTTCTAGGGTACATGTGCACAACGTGCAGGTTTGTTACATATGTATACATGTGTCATGTTGGTGTGCTGCACCCATTAACTCATCATTTACATTAGGTATATCTCCTAATGCTATCCTTCCTCGCGCCCTCCACCCCACGACAGGCCCCGGTGTGTGATGTTCCCCTTCCTGTGTCCAAGTGTTCTCATTGTTCAATTCCCACCTCTGAGTGAGAACATGCAGTGTTTGGTTTTCTGTCCTTGCGATAGTTTGTTGAGAATGATGGTTTCCACCTTCATCCATGTCCCTACAAAGGGCATGAACTCATCCTTTTTTATGACTGCATAGAATTGCATGGTGTATATGTGCCACATTTTCTTAATCGAGTCTATCATTGATGAACATTTGGGTTGGTTCCAAGTCTTTGCTATCGTGAACAGTGCCACAATAAACATACGTGTGCATGTGTCCTTATAGCAGCACGATTTATAATCCTTTGGGTATATACCCAGTAATGGGATGGCTGGGTCAAATGGTATTTCTAGTTCTAGATCCTTGAGGAATTGCCACACTGTCTTCCACAATGGTTGAACTAGTTTACAGTCCCACCAACAGTGTAAAAGTGTTCCTATTTCTCCACATCCTCTCCAGCACCTGTTGTTTCCTGACTTTTGAATGATTGCCATTCTAACTGGTGTGAGATGGTATCTCATTGTGGTTTTGATTTGCATTTCTCTGATGGCCAGTGATTATGAGCATTTTTTCATGTGTCTGTTGGATGCATAAATTTCTTCTTTTGAGAATTGTCTGTTCATATCCTTTGCCCACTTTTTGATGGGGTTGTTTGTTTTTTTCTTGTACATTTGTTTGAGTTCTTTGTAGAGTCTAGATATTAGCCCTTTGTCAGATGAGTAGATTGCAAAAATTTTCTCCCATGTAGTAGGTTGCCTGTTCACTCTGATGGTAGTTTCCTTTGTTGTGCAGAAGCTGTTTAGTTTAATTAGATCTCATTTGTCAATGTTGGCTTTTGCTGACATTGCTTTTGGTGTTTTAGATATGAAGTCCTTGTCCATACCTATGTCTTGAATGGTATTGCCTAGGTTTTCTTCTTGGGTTTGTAATGGTTTTAGGTCTAACATTTACGTCTTTAATTCATCTTGAATTAATTTTTGTATGAGGTGTAAGGAAGGGATCCAGTTTCAGCTTTCTACATATGGCTTGTCAGTTTTCCCAGCACCATTTATTAAACAGGGAATCTTTTCTCCATTTCTTGTTTTTGTCAGGTTTGTCATATATCAGATGGTTGTAGATGTGTGGTATTATTTCTGAGGGCTCTGTTCTGTTCCATTGGTCTATATGTCTGTTTTGGTACCAGTACCATGCTGTTTTGGTTACCGTGGCCTTGTAGTATAGTTTGAAGTCAGGTAGCATGATGCCTCCAGCTTTGTTCTTTTGACTTAGAACTGTCTTGACAATGCAGGCTCTTTTTTGGTTCCATATGAACTTTAAAGTAGTTTTTTCCAATTCTGTGAAAAAAGTCATTGGTAGCTTGATGGGGATGGCATTGAATCTATAAATTACCTTGGGCAGTATGGCCATTTTCATGATATTGATTCTTCCTATCCATGAGCATGGAATGTTCTTCCATTTGTTTGTGACCTCTTTTATTTCATTGAGCAGTGGTTTGCAGTTTTCCTTGAAGACGTCCTTCACATCCCTTGTAAGTTGGATTCCTAGGTATTTTATTCTCTTTGAAGCAATTGTGAATGGGAGTTCACTCATGAGTTGGCTCTGTTTGTCTGTTACTGGTGTATAAGAATGCTTGTGATTTTTGCACGTTGATTTTGTATCCTGAGACTTTGCTGAAGTTGCTTATCAGCTTAAGGAATTTTGGACTGAGATGATGGGGTTTTCTAGATATACAATCATGTCATCTGCAAACAGGGACAATTTGACTTCCTCTTTTCCTAATGGAATACCCATGACATGATTTTATATTTTGAAAGCCCACTGACTTTTGATAGAGATTATTAGAAACTGAGATCTGGGCAATAGATATGTTCATGGGCCTTGGAGGTAGCATTCTGTCTAAACTCTCTCAACTGAAAGATCAAAGAAATATTTGCACACATACTAATTTGCATACATATACGTATCTATAAATATTTTAGTATATAAACATCTGTATCTTTAGTAAATTAAATGAGATATTTTACTGATGTCTCCAACTCTAACCCATTACCACATGAATCATTCTAACCTCTATTGCTTGCTTATTTGTAAATTCCCCTCTATCAGTGAGAAACACTATGATCACTGTCTACCATCCATTTATTTAATTGTTCAAGTTTAATATACATGCATAGCAGTGTCAAAATTGATACACTTTATCACCACTTGAAACAAGTTTATCAACTAAAGTGTTTATAAGCATTTCCTTCTGCTTTTAGTCTTACAGAATCAAATCATTTCCAAATAACTGTTCCCCTCTCTTTTCATCTTCCTTTCTCTTTTCCCTTTTCAGTGAGGTTTTGTTATACATTTGTAACACCTTTAGGTATTCTTCTCACAATCTGCCTGCTTTCCTTGAATTGTATGACCTCCCTAATGATTTTTAACATTTTCATATATTAAGCTTGTCCCCTTGTGTTGTAGACTCTATAGTTTTTTAAAAATGCATAGTGGCATGTATGTATAATTATAGATTCATAAGGAATAAAATAATCTTAGAAATTATCTGTTCTTCCTATGATCATTTCTTGCCTCAAATTTCTGGCAACCAATGATCTATTCAATGTCTCTATAGTTCTGTTTTTGACCAAATGTAATATAATTGTAATGGTGTAGTATGTAGCTTTTTCAGGCTTCTTTCTGTCACTTAGCAATGTATATATTTAAGGTTCCTCCATCTATCTTTGTGGATTGATATCCTATTTTATTTTTGTGAATGGAATTATATTCCATTGTGTTAATGTACCAAAATTTGCTCATCCATTCACTTTCTGAAGGACATCTTGTTTGCTTCCTGTTTTGACAAATATGGATAAACCCACTATAAACATTTAGGCACAAGATTTTGTGGTTCGTGGTGTTAAAAGAATAACTTCAGCCAAATTAAATTTAAAGAAGTTTAATTGAGCAATGAATGATGTCTGATTCGGGCAGCCCCCCAAATCACAGCAGATTCAGAGAGAATCTAGCAGAGCCACATGATGGAAGTAGATTTACGGACAGCAAAGGAAAATAATGTACAGAAAACAGAAATGAGATACAGGAAAAACTGGATTGGTTACAGCTCGGTGTTTGCCTTATTTGAACACAGTTTGAACAGTTGGCTACGTTTGACTGGCCAAAACTCAGTGTTTGGCACAGTTGTGGGCTATGGTTGATTTACACTTCTACTTGTTACAGTTCACAATGTACAGAAAAACCTTAAGGCCAAATTTGAATATGTAAGAAGGCAGCTATAGGCCAAGGTTGATTTAACAATAGTTTTTCAATGCAGTCGGATGAGTAGCTACAATGTGTTTGCTGTACCGTATGGTTAGACGATGGTTAGCTTGGTAAGAAACTGAAAAATTGTCTTCAAAAGTGAATTACCAGTTTACACTTCCATCAATGAGGGATAAATATTCTTGTTGTTCTGCATCTCAACAACATTTGATGTTGTCAATTTTGTATGAGTTTAGCCATTCTAGGTGTGTGGTGAGATATATATATATCATATCTCATATATGTCATATATCATATATACACATATACATGTATATCATATATATGATATATGACATACATGTATGATATATGTGTATATATGATATATGTGTGTGTATATATATATTACGTATAATATATATGTATAACCAAGGTGTGTGGTGATATATATGTGTGTGTGTGTATGTATATATATTCATTCTAGATATGAGGTGATACATATATATAAAACCAAGATATATATGTATATATCTCTTCTCATGACAAAATTATATATATATAACATTGGTATATGTTTATATATATAAAGCACCTAGCTTCTCATGATAAAATTATATTTATAAATATACAATTATTATTTACAATTCCCTAATGACAATCGATGAGTCTATCTGTATATTTTTCTTTTGAAGTGTCTGTTTAGATCTTTTGCCACTTTTAAAAGTGGATTTTTTTATTGTTTTAAGACCTCTTCGTATATTTTGAATATAATCTTTTTTCATATGTGTGTTTTGCAAATGTTTCTCCAGTTTGTGGCTTGTCTTTTTATTCTCCTAACAGTGTCTTCCACAGACCAAGATTTTTCATTACAACAAAGTCAATATATCAATATTTTCTTTCATAGAATGTGCTATTTGTATTGTACCTATAAGTTCATTAGCAAACCCAAGGTCTCTAAGATTTTCTTGTGTTATCTTCTATAAGTTTTATATTTGGCATTTTACATTTATATATCTTTAGCTAATTTTGGAAAAGGTATAAAGTCTGTATCTGTATTGCTGTATATGCATTTCCAAATTTTTCCCCACAATTTATTGAAGAGACTATCTTTTGCCCATTGCCCATCTTTTGTCTTTGCTCATTTTTCAATGATGTGTGGACTGTATTTATGTAGCTCATTTTCTGGGTATTTTATTCTGTTCCAATATTATGTGTTTACTCTTTTATTAATGCCATGCTATCTCAACTAATAGATCTATGTAGTATACCTTGAAGTCAAGGAGTGTCAGTCCTCCCTCCAATTTGGTTCTTTTTCAGTATCGTATTGGCTACTGTAGTCTTTGGTTTTCCACACATACTTCAGCATCAGTTCATAATATCTACAACAGCTTGTTGAGGTTTTCATTGGGATTGCATTGAATGTATAGATCAAGCTGGGAAGAACAGGCATCTCAACAATATTGTTAGTTCTAATCTTTTATCACCAAATTCTCCTGATTTGGAGCTTTTGTGATTTCATATACCAGAGTTTTGTAGTTTTCTACATATCACGCACATATATATATATAATTAGATTTATATCTAAATATTACATTGTTTTGCTAATATAAATTGTATTATGTTTTAAATTTCAAATTCCAGTTTCCATTGTTAGTATGCTGAAAAGAAATTGATTTTTTTTACATTAACTTTGTACATTGTCAACTTTCTATAGTTGCTTAGTTTCAGGAATTTTTTTTTGTGTGTATGTGCCTATTTGGGGGGATTTCTGTATGGGCAATCAGATGCTACATAAACAAAGCGAGTTTTTATTTCTTTCTTCTCAATCTGAATGCCTTTCAATTCCTTTTCTTCTCTATTTTAATAGCTGGAGCTTTCAATTTTTATGTGACTAGAAGTGCTGAGAAAGGACATTCTTGCCTCATTCCTAACCTTAGGGGTAAACATCTAACTTCTCATGATTAAATAAAATGGTAACTGTAGGATTTTGTAGATTCTCTTTGTCAAATTTAGCACACCCCTCTTTCTCTAGATTGCTGAGAGGCTTTATTTTTCTAATCATGCGTGAGTGTTGAATTACATCAATGTTTATTCTGCATTAATTGATTAGTTGGTATGATCATATGATTTTTCTTCTTTAACCTGTTTAAGTGGTACATTGTGTTAATTCATTATTGAATGTTAAAAACAAGCTTGCATACCTAAAAAAACTCACTTGTTCACAATTTATAATTATTCTGATACATTGTTGGGTTTGATTTGCTAACAACATATTGAGGATTACTGAATCTGTTATTCTTGGGATATATAGGTTTATAACTTCCTTTTGGCAATACCTTGATCTGGATTTGGTATTAGGTTAACCCCGGCTTCATAGAATGAGTTAGGAGGTGTTTCCTCTCATTCAAATTTCCAAAAAATATTATAGAGAATTTATATAATTTCATTCACAAATGTTTGGATGAAATCACCAGTAAAACCATGTAGGTAGGCTAGTGCTTTCTTTTATGGAAGGTTATTAATTATTAATTCATTTACTTCTGTTGATATGTAGGCCTTTTGTGATTGTTTATTTCAATATTTCTGAGTTCTGGTAGTTTGTCTTTTTCAAGAAATTCATCTATTTCATCTAAGTAGGTAAATTTATGGGCATAAAATTGTTCATAATGTTCCCTTATTATTATTTCTCAATGTCAATGACATCATTAGTGATACTTCTGTCATTCATGACATAAGTAATTTTTGTCTATTCTTTTTTTTTCTTGGTTAGCCTAACTAGGACCATATCAATTGATTTGATCTTTGCAAAGAACAAGCTTTGAGATTCAGTAATTCCGTGTTTTCAAATTCATTGATTTCTATTCTAAATTTGATTATATTTATGTAATCTACTTTCTCTACGATGAAATTGTTCTTTCTCTTTCTCTAGCTTGTTATGGTAGAAGCTTACATAATTGATTTTAGATCTTTTTTCTAATACACACATTCAAAGCTGTGGTTTTCTCTCCAAGCACTGCCTTCATTGCATCCCACTATTTCAATAAATTGTATTTTATTTTTTTGAATATTTCTTAAGATTTTTTTGAGATTTGTTTGATTCATGTTATGTAGAAGTGTGGTTTTTAATCTCTAAATGTTTTGAGATTTTTCAGATATATTGCTGTTTTTGAATTCTATTTTATGTTTTATACCATTGTGTCTGAAAAGGATACTTTGTATGATTTCTAATTTTTAAAATTTGTTAAGCTGTGTTTTTTAATTCAAAATGTGATCCATTTTGGTGAATGCGCCATGTGAGCTTGAGAAGAATACATGTTCAACTGTTCATGGATGAAGTATTCTATAAATATCAATTAAATCCAGTTGAGAGATTGAGAGATGACTCTCTTCAGATAAGTTATGCCTGTGATGATTTTATGCCTGTCAAGTGTATCAATTACTGAAAAATGTGTGTTGAAGTCTCCCACTATAATAGTGTAGTTGTCTATTTCTACATGCAGTTCTATCGGGTTTTGTCTTGTGTTTTTGACACACTTGTTTTTAGGTGCATATGCATTGCAGATTGCTCTTTCTTCTCGGAGAATCTAGCCCTTTATCATGTAATTTTTACTCTATGTTTGATGATTTCTCCTGTTCTGAAGTAAGCATTCTCTGAAATTAACATATCTACTTCAGTTTTCTTTTGATTGGTGCTCCCATGATATTTCTTCCTCCATTCTCTTTTATCTCTTCTTTCTTTCCCTTTCTCTTTCTTTCTTTCTTTCTTTCTTTCTTTCTTTCTTTCTTTCTTTCTTTCTTTCTTTCTTTCTTTCTTTCTTTCCTTCTTTCTTTCTTTCTTTCTCCCTCTCCCTCCCTCCCTCCCTCCCTCTCTCTTCCTTCCTTCCTTCCTTCCTTCCTTCCTCCCTCCCTCCCTCCCTTCCTTCCTCCCTCCCTCCCTTCCTTCCTTTCCTCCTTCCCTTCCTTCCTTACTTCTCTCTCTTTCGTTCTTTCTCTTTTTCTTTCTTTCTCTCTGTCTCTTTTTTTTTTTTTTTTTTTTTTGAGACAGAGTTTCACTCTTGTTGCCCAGGCTGGAGAGCAATGTCACGATCTTGGTTCACCTCCGCCTCCCAGATTCAAGCGGTTCTCCTGCCTCAGCCTCCTGAGTAGCTGGGATTGCAGGCACGTGCCACCATGCCCGGCTAACTTTTTGTATTTTTAGTAGAGATGGGGTTTCACCATGTTGGCCAGGCTGCTCTTGAACTCTTGACCTCAGGTAAACCACCCGCCTGTGCCTGGGATTACAGGCGTGAGCCACCGCACCTGACCGTCTTCTGTTTCTTTTTATTTAAGGAAGGTTTCTTGTTTATGTTTATTGCTATCCACTAACAATCTCTGCTTATACTTGTTCTGTAGAGACCACTCTTTTTTTTTTTTTTTTTTTTTTTTTTTTTTTTTTTTTTTTTTTTTTGAGATTGAGTCTCGCTCTGTCGCCCAGGCTGGAGGGCAGTGGTGCGATCTCGGCTCACTACAAGCTCCACCTCCCGGGTTCATGCCATTCTCCTGCCTCAGCCTCCCGAGTAGCTGGGACTACAGGCGCCCGCCACCACGCCATGCTAATTTTTTTTTTTTTTTTTTTTTTTTTTTTTAGTAGAGACGGGGTGTCACCATGTTAGTCAGATTGGTCTCGATCTCCTGACCTCGTGATCTGCCTACCTCGGCCTCTCGAAGTGCTGGGATTACAGGCGTGAGCCACGGCTCCCGGCCAGATCACTCATACTTAAAGTGATTACCTACAATTGGGTTAATATTTACCCTGTTTGTAACTTTTTTCTATTTGTTGTGTTTGCTCTTTGTTCTTCTGTTTTATAATCTTCCCCACATGCTTTGCTCTCTGAAATTTAAATAAGCATTCTATGATATTTAATTTTCTCTCTTCTATTAGTATATCAATTAATATATATGTATATATAGCAATTAATTTTTAAATTTTGATTTTTTTGAAATTATTCACTTTTAGTTGGATGAAAGTGGTTTTCCAGATGTTTTCAATATATATGAATAACTAACCTAAGTCTACTTTCAAATAAAAGTATGCAGTTACAGGGATAGGGCAAGTATTTTTTACAATAAAGTTTCTGATTGCTTCCTTATTCCCTTTATAACTTTGCCATTCAATTCACTTTTCTGTATGGTGATAAACACTCAAATATGGTTACTATTATTATTTTGGACAAGCAATTATTTGAGTCACTAACAATAAGAAAAAAATATGTTTTATTTTCCTTTCATTTAATCCTTTTCTGACACTTTCCTTATGTAGATCTGAGTTTTTTATCTATATAGTTTTCATTCACTCTGAAGAAATTTTTGGAAATTTCCTGCAAGCTAAGTCTACTGGCAACTCAGATTTTGCTTGTCTGAGAATGTCGTTACTTCTTCTTTACTTCTTTAGTTCTTATCCTTGTTCCTCTGTAGGTAAGATGTTTTTTACTCTGACTTATTTTATAAACCTTTCCTTATATGTGCTGTAGTTTGAATACGGTGTGCCAAATTACAGATTGTTTTGGGTAGTTATTCTACTTAATCTTTGCTGTCACTATGGGTTTTAGGAACTTCAGCTTTCCCTAGTGTTCTTGTACCCTCCACAGCTACTGTCTCTGGGTGATTTTAAGAATACCTTCTCTGTCGTGCAGCACTTTCAATTGTAATTCATCATTATTATACTGGAGCTCTACTGAAATGGATAGTGGTAGGGTGTGTGGGAGGGAAAGTAGCCTATAATCCTTTGATTGTAAGAATGTATTACTGTAAATCATTTCAATTCAATTTTCTTATGAATTATTTCACCCCTTGTTGTCTTGTGTCACTGGGCTATGTCATTTTATTTATTTATTTATTTATTTATTTATTTATTTATGGCATCTGACTCTGTCACCCAGCCTGGAGTGCAATGGCATGGTCTCGGCTCACTGCAACCTCCATCTCCTGGGTTCAAGCTATTCTCCTGCCTCAGCCTCCCGAATAGCTGGGACTACAGGCACGTGCCACCACACCTGGCTAATTTTTGTATTTTCAGTAGAGACAGGGTTTCACTATGTTGGCCAGGCTGGTCTCAAACTCCTGACCTCGTGATCTGCCCACCTCAGCCTCCCAAAGTGCTGGAATTACAGGGGTGAGCCACCGTGCTTGGCCTATGACTTTTATTAATGTTTATTAGCATTTAAAAAATCTTCTTACATATGACAGGAAAGTTAGAAGGGGCTAACGTTGGGTATTTGTCCTTTCTCCCTCCAAAAGACTCTAAGTAAGTTCCCTTGGATTGTTGGCCTTTGTTGTGGAAAATACTCTGCAATTATACCAAAATGGCTACTTTTCTGCTTCCCATTCCGAAAATGTATGAACGTGTTACTCAGATCTTCAACATGATAACCTGATGGAATTCTCATAGATAAAACTGACAAAAATTTGGAGAAGGGCCCCAGGAGTTTCTTATTCACAAGCTAATCCACTCTCAACCTCTGGGAATTCATCAAAATTACCTATTGTAAATTATCCTACTATTTTATATCTCCAGAGTTTTCTGCCCCAGGTAAGTTGATAGAGGCTGTTATTTGCTGTATTTGCCTCTTTATTCAGAGTTCAGGTGGTCGTTTGTCAACTGATCTAAATTCTCTGATGGGTCTAATAATTTCCTTTCTGTTTGTTCAGGTGTTTTTTTTTTATTTTTTGTAACGATGAGAATGACAAGATCCAATATTTTTACATGTTGGAACTGAAAATAGAAGTTTCATAATCACATTTTAATGCCAAAAAACTATTTTATGTGCTAAGTTGTAAAGACAAAAGCTATAATTTTTTCTGTGGTAACACATATCTAACGGACTCCAGGAATGGCTGATAAATTGTCTTTATCAAGTGATATTTTTTAATTTATAAATACATTATTTGGTGAGAGTTGGCTTTCTGTATTAATTATTCATTTTTCTGCACTTTTTCTGCAGTTCTCACCATGAATATGGATTATCTTGTCAAATAATTTAAATGAAAACAGCAGTGTAAATGGAAGTTTTGTAAATAATAATTTCAGGTATTTAAGACAGATAGTTGCTTGGGAGGAACAGAGGTTTGCTTTTCCATATAAAAGATGTTATTACTTTATTTGTCAATTAATTGTAGTGTTTTTGAAATAAGGTTAATTTCTCAAGCATCAGAACTAATATTCTTGAGTATATTTAGAATACTATAGCCTAGTTTTCCAGCAATGTAAATTATATACACTGACTACTGCCAAAGAAGTAGCGGTGGTTCCCTTCTACGTTTATTCAATTCTAAAATTTGGAAAGCCCCCAAAGGTGTTACCGGCATGAAAAGTACTGAGCATTGGGCATCTGGTGAACTTAATCAGTCATTTGAGTTTTCTCCTTGAAATGGGTGCTTTCTGCAGTTTTGGCATTGGTATTTACAATAGTTAAGTCAAGAATAAAGTATTGCAAAATATTATAATACAGACTTGACATGTATTGAAAACTACTATGAGGTAGTGATGAGATTCCAGCATGAATCTCATGGCTATGAACATGAAATGTGTGTCCAATGTTCTTTTATCATGACTTCTTTTCATATTAGATAAAGTGATGCCTTCATTATTGAAAGGCATGACTTATTTGTCAGTACAATACTACTTACAGACATAAGCTTTTAAAATTAATACTTAACGTTTTAGTAAAAACATCAAATATATGCATACTTGAGGACTCTAAATGTCATCATTCTTGAAAATCAAACTTTTAAATTATTTTCTGTCTATAATTTATTACTCCCACTAGATTCTGCCTGCTAATTTGTTTGGCATTCTATTACTTCCACATCACTGCCACTAGACAGGGCTCAAACTGGCCTCTCTGAGAGCTGAAACTAACATGTACATTTTCCACAAAAAATTTGTTTTAGCTCATATTAATTTTGAAATTTTAGTATTTAGCAAAATTTTTAGCGGATTTTCTTGGTTATTTGTGATAAAATATTAAAACTGACTTGGGTAACTGTTATTAGATTGTTGAACTACAATAAAATTTTGGTAAATTAATGATCCTGAAAATGTAACTCCCCTGGAAAATGATTTATTTAACCAATATTTTAAAGTTACAGGTATATTATCTTATATGTATTGGTTTTACTTTTCTATTTCATACATTTTTTCTAACATTGATATTATTAAGTCTTATAGTAATAATTATTATAATACTGAATAATACAATTATCTCGCGAATATGGAAAGCTACTTGGTAGAGTTGGAAGCGCACAGAGTGAACAATACATAAAGGAGTAAATATTCATTGTTTATTATCTAAAAATATAGATATGTATAATCCAAAATGTAATAATTCAATCAAATCAACACAATCTATCACTTATATATAATAATGTTTTTTCAGAATATTGTCTCTATTCCTTATCATTTGAAATATACTATTTTATGAGTGTTATTGCCCTCATTTCTAAATTAATAATGAAGATGGGTATGTTTTAGAATGTATATTCAATTAAGTTTGTAAAAATGCCCTTATTCCTGGCTTATCATCATGTGTTCTCACTTATTGGTGTTAGCTAAATATCAACACAATTGAACTCATGGAGATAGAGAATAGATGGATGGTTACCAGAGGCAGGGAAGGGCAATGGGAGAGAAGAGAGGAGGTGAGAATGGTTAATGGATTAACAAAAAAATAAATTAAAAAAAAAAGAGAATTCAAGGTATGAATAAGATCTAGTATTTTATAGCACAACAGAGGCACTATAGTCAATAACAATTTAATTGTACATTTTTAAATAACTAAAAGATTATAATTTAATTGTTTATAACACAACGAATACATGTTTGAGGGGGTAGATTTTAAAAATCCCATATAAATATGTGTCTATTAAAAAATGCCTTTTTTGTTGACTCTATTTTTATACTATTAGTAGTTTAAATTCAAATAATGGAAAAATTATGTTGATAGCATTGTTAATAACATTTTGCATAGCTCTCATACTTTTAATTCCCGACTGCTGTCAACATACTGTATATATCCTCTGTTATTTTCTTTAACATTTCTGTGAACGATACATGATAACACTGAATAAATATTTTTCTTTAAAAATTATGGGATTAATATAATTTTGATTAAGTTACAGTATCATTTCTTCTGTTAAATAATGAAGAAAGGAACAACTTCTATGAGTCCTTAATGTATTATGATAAACACTGAAGAATAATTACTTCTCTAATTATTGTTAGAGAAAATAATGAATGAGCTCTACTCCTTGTCCTCAGTCTTGGTCTGTTGATACTGACCTCTGTCACAGGGGCCATACTGAAGCCTCTTCTCTCTAGCTCACTATTCTCGATAGTTTAACTCACTCAAGGAGAAACCCATATGCTTTCTTCTCATGAAATTTCTGGCCTAGGAAGTTTTAGTAGCAATCAGTTTCCTTTCATTCTACCTATCTATTTTTTTAAAATGTATTCCTCCTATCAGGAATTATGTACTGGAATGGGGTACCTACTCTAGGAAATATAAATAGTAATTCGAAGTGAGTCTGATGTCAAAGCACATACAGTCTTAGTTGGGTGATAAAATATGTAAGTAATAACAAGGAAACTTGATAAAACTAAGGGGTGGGTTATCTCAATAATTTTGTGAACATCATTTAATCTGACATAATAAAAATAAAAATAATTAATAAGGGACCTTAGTGATGGGAGAACTTACTTTGAGTATTTCAATACAAGATGGATTTGACAAGATGCAGTTTAGAGAGAGAAGATAAACTTTTTACTTTATCTAATATGGATTTTAAATTTCCAGTCATTATTTATTCACAGTATAGAAATATTTAGTGTTCCTTAACTGCATCCAAAGCTAATTTTAGATAAAAGCAAGTCCTGGCCGGGCGCGGTGGCTCAAGCCTGTAATCCCAGCACTTTGGGAGGCCGAGATGGGCGGATCACGAGGTCAGGAGATCGAGACCATCCTGGCGAACACAGTGAAACCCCGTCTCTACTAAGAAATACAAAAAATAGCCGGGTGAGATGGCGGGCGCCTGTAGTCCCAGCTACTCGGGAGGCTGAGGCCGGAGAATGGCGTGAACCCGGGAGGCGGAGCCTACAGTGAGCTGAGATCCGGCCACTGCACTCCAGCCTGGGCTACAGAGCGAGACTCCGTCTCAAAAAAAAAAAAAAAAAAAAAAAGATAAAAGCAAGTCCTTTAATATATTCAAATAAAGAATTAGGATACTGCATAACATGTGATTGTTTTAAAAAGTTCAAATCTGTGAAACTCAATTTTAGTTGAATTGTTTAAAGTTCAAATTGCAGGGTACTTAATATTAGAGGATTCAACATTGTGGGTTTTAAATAAACTTAAGAGAAAACCATGACATCATTTATAAACATTTCACCTTACTATTAGCTTAATCTCAAATAGAAGGAAAGAGGGAGAAACAATAATTGTGTGGTATAGCAAAAAAAAAAAAAAAAAAAAAAAAAGAAAACAGAAAAAAAATGCCGGTCTACATAAATCTAATGCTGCTATGTGAATGTAATTTCCACAGAAACATAGTGTTATTTATCAATACTGCCTTTTTAGTTTTACACGTGTGTGGAAGTATCAGGAGATGTATACTTTGGACTTAGATGCATGTTGATTATTTTTGAATTTGTTATTTTAGCTTTCCCAGACTCTATATTATACTAGCAATGATTCCAAAAGACTTCCATTTAAAAGAGAAAAATATATTGAAAATAAGGCATCTAGTTGTCATTCCTCATATTCTATTGTCATCTATAATGACTAAGGACTATAGGATATGCAATTATTATTCTACCAAAGAAATCAATAGCAACATTCATCCTTTTAGAATTGAGAGGACTCCAAAGATATGTGGAGCATAAGAACTTGTCAATTATTTTATTTTATTTTTTTAGAATGATGTATGTTGAATGAAATGTCACTATGTAAGCAACGACCACTTTATAGGTAGTATAATTTTCTTCACCTTTTATTTTTTAGAAAATAATTGAAGTCACTTTTCTCTGTGACCAATCCTTTTAGAGTAAGGATTAAAATGTTGTTCTATTGTTCACCTGCATGAAAGCAGTTATCATGCGCATGTACAGCAAGTGCCGGAAAGAAAATGGAATATTTCGGTACCACAGAGAGCCTCATATTCTTCAGACAGCCATCAATCATTACATTATGTGAGGAATTCCACATTCCTTAAAAAATATGCTGGAAATGACGTTATATTGCATTATCATTATATTGATATTGTAACTTAAATTTGCCATAATTTAGTTTATATAATAAATCTTAAATTGACTTATTTCTAAGTTATAATACAATAGGTAATTTCACAATACTTGAAAAAAATCCAAATTAGTCAACCATTATAACACATAAAGCTAAGTATGAGTATTGAAGTATAAAAATATGTTCTGTCTTTGACATTTGAGAAATGTTTACTCTTTCAAATGACTTTGAAATATAAAGAACTATATAGGCCTGAATCAGAATAAATAGAATTAGAAGTCGATAAGAGGGCATTAAAATGAAAGCAAATAGGATGTTTTTCTCATAGGATTAAAATAGCATGCACTATATACCCATGAAACCCAATACTTTAAGTTATTAACATTTCAAACTGCTTACCTGTGTTTAGTTATTTTAAAATTACTTCAGTATATTACTGTCTCATTAACTTTTTAATTCTATTTTATGTATGCTTACTATTTTAGAAATAAGATATATTTAATTACTAAATGACTAGCATATTAATTTCTTTAATTTTTTAAATATTATGTATTGCGTGTGATCAAAATTTGTATGGAATACTAATCAAATAAAAATATTTTAAATCTTTGTATATTACTTTTGAAAAATTCTATCAAATTTATCTTTTAATTTTTATATTTATTGCAATTATTTGTTTTATAAGTTATATAAAGTCTACTTAGTCATGTAATGGACTACAGTTTTAAGTTTGGCACAGCATAACCAACTCTCAATGAATCCCGAAAACAGTGGAAGAAATATAGGTGTAAATGATTGTTAGAAATGATGCCATTTTAAAAGACATAGAATTTAAAGTATTATTTCTGAGCTGTAGCTATTAAAATACTATAAAATATTTAAGTTATGCGTATCAGTATAATACATTTTCTGAAAGTGACATACCTTACACATGTTTGTTGAGGTTGCAAATAAAGGACGTCCAGAAAAGAAAGAAAATACACTTAATTTATATAAAACCAAATAAATTCTAGAGAAAGACAAATGAATCCACTTCTTCTTTTCTTTTCTTTTTCTTTTTTTTTTTTTTTTTTTTTTGTGAGACAGAGTCTTGCTTTGTCACCCGGGCTGGAGTGGGTGGTGCCATCTCAGCTCACTGCAAGCTCCGCCTCCTGGGTTCAGGCCATTCTCCTGCTTCAGCCTCCCCAGCAGCTGGGACTACAGATGCATGGCGCCACGCCTGGCTAATTTTTGTGTATTTTTAGTAGAGACGGGGTTTCACGTGTTAGCTAGGATGGTCTCGATCTCCTGACCTCGTGAACAGCCCGCCTCGGCGTACCAAAATGCTGGAATTACAGGCAATAAATCCATTTCTTCACTTCATACACAAGTCAAAGAATATTATAAAACACAGCTAAAAAAATCTTGTTTTTTTTTATTTTTAAATTTTATTTGAAGGCAGAAAATATTATTGCTAGATGTGATCATATAATGTACAAAATAGTAGATATTTTATATGCATTTAGTTACAACTTCCTTGTGAATGTAAGCACTGTCACTCCTGCTATGTGTGTATCTGCACACGTGTGTGTCTTTTCTAAAGTCATTACTTAGCTAATATTCAACTCTAGATATTCAAATATAATATGCCATGGGTATTCATTCAAGAACAGTAATTCATGGAGGTGTTATTATTAAGTTTATATTGCTTCTCAGTGACAATTATTCTAAGCATATGTGTGTATTTTTTTTTTTATTCTTTGATGTCTTTAGGATTTAACTAGTTATTAAGTTATAAAATTAAGTTCAAGAATCATTTGAGACAATGCATCCTTCTGCCAAAGGCTAAGAGTTACCAAGTCTTGACCACTGCTTTGGTCATAATGAGTATAATTGGAACGGTTTTTGTTTGTTTTCTATAACCAAATACCAAATACCATTCTTCACTTAAGATATATAAATATGCCAAAATAAAAATAAAAAAGCGCTTCAGCCTGGGCAACATAGCACAACCCTGTCTTTAAAAATTAAAAAATAAAAAAGAAGAAACATTCCAGAGTTTGCTTAATGTTTAGGCAATATACCTTACCATATAAGTGTTACACTTGAATCTTTCTGGGGCATGTTATTAATTATTGCATATTTATAACAGCAAAAGCACAAGAGCATAGGTTTTGTGATCACATGAGTTGTTATGTCAACAGTCGAGTGAACACTTGAATTCATATCTGAACTTAGTTTTCAATTACCTTCACTGGATAATTTAACCTCTCTGCACCTTATTGGGTAATACTACAACAACTGAAATTTTTAAAAAATTTAAAAAGAATCTCCTTTCATGTAAAATTATAGAAATAGATATAGTTGTCATGAAAGATAATGAAAGATTTACATGATATTGATAAAAAGTCAAAAGATGGATTGCCATTTTAAGCCTCTTTAAAAGAAATAGCAAGTGTCAAGTAAAACATCTCTTCCCTAATAAGGAAGACTAATTAAATTTAAGTATTTTTTCTATTACTATTCCTAAACCATTAAATTGCTTGAGAAATTAAACTATATTCTCTGCTTGTTCTATTTAATTCCTAAAAATCAGTCTTGTAACTTGTGGATTTTCAAGAAATGTTGAATATCAGAGCTGAGTCTTGGGATAGTTTTCGTGGTTATTTTTTTGTTTGTTTGTTTTCTGATTTTAACAAAGACACATGTGGCAGTTGAAAAGGAAGTTCCTGAATACCTTTTTATTTTATGACTTTTGGATATAATGGAAAATGTCTGAGACATTTTCTATATCTTGTTATATGGATAGTTCAATAGCCTAAAAACCATCTTCTGGTACAAAATAACTTTACAATGTTGAATTAAAAATATTCAGATATATTGCTGAGCTGATAAGAAAGTAAGGAGAATCCTCAGCATACCAAAAAAAAAAAAAAGAAAAAAAAAAAGAAGAAAGCATTTTTTCTCCAAATGGGCTAGCCATCACCGTATCTAGAGTCTGCCCTGAGATCTTGTACTAATCCTTCAGAGATGATATTTTGTATTTTAATCAGCCAGAAGCAAGAATCAAGGAAAAATGTCTGTCTCTCCTCTTTTTTCCCTTTTTAGTTTTATTTTTTTCTGTATTGGTTTTTCCTCTAGCTCTTTTGAGGTATAATTGACAAATACAATTGTACATATTTAAGGTGTACAATAATGTCATGATATGCAAATACATCGTGGCATGATTATCACAACCAAGTTAATTAATACGTTCATCACTTCACCTAGTTACATTTTTTTTTTTTTTGAAAGGACAGTTAATATCCACTATCTTAGTAAAGGCCAAATATACAAAACAGTATTGTTAACTGTAGTCACCGTGCTGTACATCAGATCCTCAGAACTTAGATATCTCATAATTGACAGTTTGTAAACTTTGAACAATGTCTGCCCATATTCCCCCTCCCTACTCCTTGGCAACCATCATTCTGCTCTCTGAATTTTACTTTTTTAGATTCCACATACAAGTGAGATGCACATGTTTCACGAATACGTGCAGCAGTATTTGTCTTTCTCTGTCTTATTTCTCTTAGCATAATGCCCTCAAGGTGCATCAGTGTTGTCACAAATGTTGTCACAAATGTCAGAATTTCCTATATACATATATATATATGAAATGTTTTATATACACACACACACATATACACACACACACACTCCTTATATATAAAAATATTTTAAAAAATCAATTCATTCATCCACAGGACATTTTGATTGCTTCCATGTCTTGCTTGTCATGAATAATGCTGAAATGAAAATGCAAGGACTGATATCTCTTTGGGATATTGATTTGCATATATAACTAGAAGTGGAATTGCTAGATTATGTGGTATGGCTACATTTTAAAATACTTATATTCAGGCTGGTCGTGGTGGCTCATGCCTTTAATCCCAGCACTTTGGGAGGTCGAGGCTGGTGGATTGCTTGAGTTCAGGCGTTGGAGACCAGCCTGGATAGCGTGGCAAAACCCTGACTCTACAAATCATACAAAAAAATTAGCCAGGTATGGTGGTACACACCTGTGGTCCCAGATACTTAGGAGGCTGAGAAAGGAGGATCGCTTGAGCCTGGGAGGCAGAGGTTGCAGTGAGCTGAGATCATGCCACTGCACTGCAGCCTAGGTAATAGAGTGACACTGTGTCTCAAAAAATAATAAAAGTGAAAATAAAATAAAATACTTATGCTCATAGTCAGGCCTCCAAGTTTTATTTTAGTCAATTATGGTGTTTTATACTTTTCTAGGAATATGTTCATTTTTATAGGCTTTGTATTTTTGTTATTAGTAGCATTTAAATATTTATATCAATTCTATATCTGTCAGTTCTCAGTTTGTGAGGCAGTAGTATGAAAGGTATCAAGCTATTTTTTGTCTTTTTTATAGTTTTATCAATTATTATACAACATAATGTAAGATTTTAGTGTTATGTGAATGTATTTTGTTGATGGTTTTTTCTTCCCTATTATTACTTTTTACAATGTATATTTCCCTATTTGTATCTTAAATTTAATTTAGTCAGATATGAAATTGCCTCTGTAGCTTTATTTTGCTTTTTAAAATTCATACAACTTCACCTATTCTTTTATTTGTGCATTTATATGTATTTTGGAATTGATTGAGTATTATTATATTTGATTGTTCTATGCATTTGGAAGTATAGTATAGTATTTACATAGGTAGATTTAACTCACCTAATGCTATACTGTTTAAGTCAGATTTACTGCTGATATTATTCTTTACTTTTCCTACTTACTGTATTAACCTGTAGTTGTAAAAATTATCCTTTTTTTTTTCTGCTTTCCATTGGATAGAGCAGTTTTACTTGATCCCAGTTTAAAATCAATTTCCATTTTTATTATAGTTGCTTCTTTACTTAAAATTCATACTCATATTAGCCTTTATTGATTTCTTGAAAATTATATACTGACACACATATATATTAAAAGGCAGTATGCATGTATATGTGTTTGTGTCTGTTTATCTATCGATAAGTCTGTATATCTCCCTATCTAGAAATAAATATATCTTAAAATGTAATTGCTAACAGAGAAAAACATCACAAGAAAAGAAAACTACAGATGAATTTATTTTGTAAGTATAGACACAGATATTCTCAACAAAATTTTAGCCACTTTAATCTGGCAATATGTAAAAAAAAATAAGAAAAGATTGTAAGCCGCAACCTAGTGGGATTTATAACAGAAATGCAGTTTGTTGATAATATGAAGATCAATAAATTTAATATACCAGATCATAGAATAAAGAACAAAAAACAGAGTCATCTCAACACATGCAATTTTTTATAAAATTCAACACCACTCTATGATAAACATTTAAAAACTAGAAATAGAAGGGAACTTCTTCAATCTGGTAAAGCACAGGTACATGGATGAAAACCCACAGCCAACATTATACTTAATGGTGAAGAATTGAATACTTTTCCTCTAAGATCAAGATCAAGAAAAAAAATCCGTTCTTACAAGTTCTATTAACATTATATTGGTGGTTCTGGCCAGAGAAATTCAGTGATAAAATACAATATATCAATACTTTAACCACTTTATTGCTGAATGACATTCTATTATATAGATATGCCATATTCTATTTGGTCATTTATCAGTTGGCAGGAATTTCAGTTGTTTACACTTTTTGGCTATTATAAATAATGCTGCTCTTAACATTTATTTACAAGTTTTTTTGGTACAAATGTTTCCATTTCATATATACTTGCATATATACCTAGGAGTGGAATTGCTAAGTTATTTGGTAAATCTACATTTAACTTTCTGAGGAGCACTCTAGACTTTCTTCCATAGCAGATGCACCATTTTACGTTCACCATAACACAAGGGTCCCAGTTCCTTCACATCTTCACCGAAGTTATTATTTACTATTAGACTTTTTTATTGTAGCCATCCTAGTGGTATGAAGTAGTATTTTATTATGGTTTTGATTTGGATTTTTTTCTAATAGGTAAGGATTTTGAACATCTTTTCATGGGCTTATTGGCCATTTTCATATCTTCTTTGGAGAATGTCTATTCAACTCTAATGTCCACTATTAAAATTGTGCTATTTGGCTCTATACTATAGAGTGGTAGCAATTCCTTGTATAAATCCTAGATACAAGTCCCTTATCAAATATATGATTTACAAAAATGTTCTCCAATATTTTGGGTTGTCTTTTCACTCTTTAATGATATCTTTTCTAGAACAAAAGTTTTGGGTTTTATGGATTATGTCTAATTTATATATTTGTATTTTTGTTTTTGTTTCTTGAGCTTTGGGTGTCATAGCTAAGAAATCATATTTTCTAAGAAATCAATGTCATGAAGTCTTATGCCTATATTTTCTTCACGGAGTTTTATACTTTCAACTTATACATTTAGATATTTAATCAATTTTAGTTAATATTTGTATAACATACAGTACAGGGGTTAGTTTTTTTTACATGTGGGTATTCAGTTGTCCCAGCAACATTTAGTGGAAGACTATTAATTTCCCATTAGATGGGTTTTATTCTCTTGTTGTAAGTTAGTTGATCATAAACACATGGTTTTATTTCTGGAATCCCAATTCTATACCATTGATCTATATTGTCCATACTTGTGGCAGTACTACATTGTCTTGGTTACCATCGTTTTGTAGTCAGTTTTGAAGTCAAGAAGTGTGAGTCCTTCAACTTTGTTTTCAAGATTATTTTGACAATTCTGGCTGTCTTGCCATTCCATACAAATTTTATATTCTACTAGTCAAATTTTACAACTAAGTCAGCTCCTATTCTAGTTGGTATTGCATTAAAACTGAAGATACATTTGGAGAGTGTTAACACTTGAACAATATTGAATCTTCTGACCTTTGATCATGGGGTGTTTTTCCTTTATTTAGGTTTTCTTTCATTGTCTTCAACAATCTCTTCTAATTCTCATAGTAAAGTTTTGTATTTCTTTTTAAAAAAATGTATTCCCCAGTATTTTGTTATTTTTGATGCTACTATAAAAAGAATACATTTGTTTTCAGATCCTTCAAGTGTATACAAACTTGATTTGTATATATCGATTATTTCCTGATTTTCCTTTCTGAATTCACTTAATAGTCCTAATTATTTGTTAATAAATTTCTTGGATTTTTCTATTTATATAAGATCATGTCATCTGAGGATAGAAAGTTTTACACCTTTCCTTCATATGAATGAACATTGCAAATATCATGATACATGAAAGATATCAGTCATCAGAACACAAATTGTAGGATTTTATTTTTAAAAACTTTCAGAGTAGCCAAATCCATAGAGAAATAAAAAAAGATTTGTGGTTGCCTATAGTTGAGGATGTTAAAGAAAACATATTAACAGTTAAATTTAACGAAGTGTACTTGAGCAATAAACAGGTTGAGAACTGGGCAGCATTCTGAACCAATGTTTTTCAAGATTATTTTGGCAATTATGGATCTCTTGCTACTCCATGTGAATTTTGGAATCTGATATGGTTTGGATGTCCCACCTAAATCTCATGTTGAATTGTAATCATCGCCAGTGTTGGAGATGGGGCCTGGTGGGAGGTGTTTGGATCATGGAGGCGGAGCTCTCTTGAATGACTTGGGCCATTCCCTTAGTGATAAGTCTTGCTCTGAGTTCACACAAGATCTGGTCATTTTAAAGCATGTGGCACCTCCCACCCCAACTCTTGCATTCTCTCTCTCTCTCTCTCGCTCGCTCTCTCCTGCTTTTACCATGTGATGTGCCTGCTCCTTCTTTGCTTTCAGCCATGATTGCTGTGCCTCCTGTGCAGCTTGCAGAACTGTGAGCCAATTAATCTTTTTCTTTTAAATGACCCAGTCTCAAATATTTCTTTATAGCAATGTAAAAACAGCATAAGACACAATCTACTAGTCAAATTCTACAAATAAAGAATTGTGAGCTGTCTTATAAAAATAAAAACAAACAGAAAATGTCCTACAGAGATTACTGATTGTAACCAGAGAGTTCCATATTTGCCTTCTATGGGCATAAGTTGGCAGCCTTCAGCCTGGGGTTGGCTGAGGGTTTAGCTACTAAGACTAGCTGAGACTCAGTTGCCTGTGTATGAGGGTACACTCTTAGATGGATTACAAGCTGCTTGCACATTAAGCTAGGTGGCAGTTCACTATATGCAGCTGCTTTGGGCCAGATTTTTCACCCAAGTTTAGAGGCTTGTTTGGGCCAAATTAAATTTAATTTAACAGGTGTTTAGAGGAAAATACAGAATTACTGCTGATCGGTGCAAGTGTCCTTTTGGGAATTACTAAAATGTAAAAATGATTGTGGTGATGAATATACAACTCTGTGAATATAGTAAAAATAATTAACTGTGTCTTCTTAAAAGGTGAATTCTCTGATACGTGAATTATATCTTAATAAAACTGTTATTTTTAAAAGCAATTAATTAGCAGTCTCTCATATACTTTCTCATGTATTCGCATGTTGATATTGTCTAGAAATTTTATTTTTATGCCTCTAATTTTTATTTGGTGATTCATGATTAAGTTACTAAATTATTTGATTATCATTTCTTCCATATTTTTTAGCATTATTTTGAATTTGTTTCTCAAGTACTTTCTGAAGGAATGTTTTAAAAATGTACCTTCATTTGACAAGTGTGATGGTTAATATTGAGTGTCAACATGATTGGATTGAAGGATACAAAGCATTGTTTCTGTGTGTGTCTGTGAGGGTGTTGCCAAAGGAGAAAAACATTTGAGTCAGTGGACTGGGAGAGGCAGACCCACCCTCAATCTGGGTGGGCACCATCTAATCAGCTGCCAGCACAGCTAGAAAAAAGCAGGTATAAGAAGTTGCAAAGAGCAGACTTGTGTCTTCCAGCCTTCTCGTTTCTCCTGTGCTGGATGCTTCCTGCCCTTGAACATCAAACTCCAAGTGCTTGAACTTTTGTACTATGAACTTATGCCAGTGATTTGTCAGGGGTTCTGGGGCCTTTGGCCACAGACTGAAGGCTGCACTTTTAGCTTCCCTACTTTTGAGAGTTTGGGTCTCAGACTGGCTCCTCAGCTTGCAGATGGCCTATTGTGGGACTTCACCTTGTGATCGTGTGAGTCAATGATCCTTAATAAACTCCCCTTCATATATACATCTATCCTATTAGTTTTGTCCCTCTGGAGAAGCCTAGCTAACATAACATGCTTTTGAGTTCTTGTGTGCCTCAGAACATTTTTATTGCCCTGAAAATTAAATAGAGTTTTGAATAAATGTATAATTCTAGGTTCAAATTTCTTTTATCACATTTCTATAAAAATATAACTATAATATATTAGTAAATTCTGTGCTGCTATTGAAAAAGCTAACATCAGTTTTATTTTTATTTATTTGTAGATTATTATTTTTTTCTCTGAAGTTTTCAGGATGTCTTTCTTTTTTATCTTATTAAATTTAATCTAAGTGTATAATTTTGATTATACAACCCAGGTGCCATCCTTTGAGACCCTTGAATTTGAATGGTGTTAGTTTTGATTTACAGGTTTATGTTCATTATTTATTAACTATTTCTTTATATGCATGCTTTCTCTTTCCAAAGATATTTAATTAATTCTCTGTCATTTTTAACTTTATCTTTTCTATTTCTTAGTGTTTATTTTATAATTACTATTTGTCCTATGGCATTTCAGAAAAATTATATCCATTTCTGAAGTTTTGCTTCATGACATGAATGGTGTTTATTATTCTTGCTTTCTATCATGGTGGTTCCTTTTCGCAGATGTGTAATTATTTTGGTTATGTGTGTATATTCACCTTGGAATATAAGCATTCCTGTCTAGTTACATGTACAGAAGTAAGGCAAAAGTACAGACATCAAGTTGTTTGTCAATGTGAGCTTAAAAAGAGGGTAAGAGTAGACTTAAAATAGAGTGTCAGGGAACACAAAGGCACTGCCAGCTAACCCAATTTGATGCAACTTCACTCAGAAATTCTCTAGCGAGGGAGGAGACATTTTATTTAATTTTTATTCTACGAACACTCGACATTTAGAGAAAGAGGGGTAAAGAAGTAAAAGTCTAAAATACCTGATTATCCATAACCTTCTTTTATCAATATCTCACCCAGCAAGGATGTGGCATACTCATATACCTGCAAACACTGCACATTCTGAGCCACATTCTGAACCGATAATGCCTGGTGTGTGTGTGTGTGTGTGTGTGTGCGCACGCGCGCGCGTGTGATGACAGCACAGACAACGATGTTTCTCACTTTATTTCACTTTAAATACAGTTCCAATTCTCCATTTTAATTCTGTATGTTTTCCTGGATTTATTTGTTTGTTTGTTTGTTTTTGTAGAGACAGTCTTGCTCTATCGCTCAGGCTGGAGTGCAGTGGTGTGATCTTGCCTCACTGCAAGCTCCACCTACTGGGTTCAAGCAATTCTCCTGCTTCAGCCTCCCAAGTAGCTGAAACAACAGGTGTATGCCATCACAACCGGCTAATTTCTTTTGTATTTTAGTAGACACAGGGTTTCACTGTGTTGCCCAGACTGGTCTCCAACTCCTGAGCTCAGGCAGTCTTCCCGCCTTGGCCTCTCAAAGTGCTAGAATTACAAGCATGAGCCACTGTGCCTGGCCCCTGGATTTATTTTTTGGAAGAAAAGCTGAAGTCTCTGCTGGTCTACCTTATTGTCAGGAACCAGAACCCTTATGCTGTCTTACTCAAACTTATCACTTCTCTCTGTCACATTATAGCACCTTCATACTTATTAAGATATTATTCCATAAACTTCAAGTAATTTGAGATGGGATTGGGATCTTAAATCATTTGGCAAGTATACCCGGTTTATCCAATCTCTCCAGATATACCTCCAGAAGAATTATCAATTTTACCCACTGAAGAAAGCATAAGAATTTGTTTTCAGTCAATTATAGCAAATGATAAAGTTTGGGGGACAATGTGAAACTGACATTTCAGAACATAATTTGTTGAAAAGAAGTAGATACCTTGAAAGTGAAGAAATAATTTTAAAGATGATTTCATTCATCGAGGATGAAAAGTACAGGACTTGCTTTAAGGCAATGTCAGTGAGAGTAGAAAGTGAGAAACTGTGTGTATGTCATTGCTTAAAGTTAAAAATTGTAGGTCTTAAAAACTGATTTTGACATATGAAGTAGAATAATTCAAATAAAATTATTCAGGATGAATGTAATTCCCATTTACTGAATGACATACAGGATGGGAAACAAAGTTTCAGGGACTACATTGAGCATAATTTCATTTGCTGTCCATTACAGACTCAATTTAGATGGCATTCACAAAATTATGGAGATAATTGCTCCTTGGTTTTATTGCTAATAATTCCCTTCTGTATTGAGTTGAAGCTTATCATGAAGGACTGTTTTGTGAATATTTTAGGATCACAGGCTCTTCTCTATATTTGTACATTTTGGCAAATGAGGAAAACAACCACATTTTCTGGCACACTCCTCAGTGAGTTTCTTACTCCAAGAGTATTTACAGATAAGGGTTGTTATTTATTAACTATTTCTATTAAAAATTCAATAACAATAATAACTATTCAATAACAATCTGTAAATTGTTATTTTCAGATAAGAATTTTTCATTGACTGTTGACCCAAATATCAATCTTGGAGTATTGGGAGAAAAAAAAAATCAAGATTTGGAAACATATTAAGATTCAAGTCTCTGATTCTCTGTTTATTTGCCAATATTCTCAGAGAATCTGGTCTAAATCTCTTAACATCAAAAGATGTAAATACATGTGAAAGTCATTCTATCTTTACACTGCTAGTTGATACCTTTATTATTTAAACCAATGTATATTGATTATACAAGATTTTGAGAACAAGTTTTTTTTTCTTCCAAAACTGATGTGGATGATCTGCCTCTTTGGGCTTCATCTTCAACAGGGTTTTGTCCTTTCCTGAAACAGGTTATCCATTTTTAATGTACTGATTTCTTTAGGGTGTTATACCCATAAACTTTTCTGTAAATCATCAGTGATTTCACCATTCTTTCACCCAAGCTTCACCATAAATTTGATGTTTGTTCTTGTTTCAATTTTGGCAGAATTCATGTTGCTTTGATAGGGGCTCTTTTCAAATTGTTGATTTATATTTTTAGTGCCTCATACCAGATCTTGTTCAGATATGTTTTTAAAAGCTAGCATGAATTTATTTTGTGCAAATTGTTTTTGAAAACCATGCAGAGTTTTTCATAATAAACATTTTCATGAATTTTTTGAAGTCCCTCATATATGTTGTGCTAATCACAACAATAATTACTGATATGCAAACAGGAAAGATCTTGCTCTGAAGGCACTTAAAAGGAGAATATAGATAAGTTAATTGAAATTTATAAACTAGTATAATATATTCTAAAATAGAGGTCAGTATAATAATAGAGGAAAGACCACAAATCAGAATGGAAGACATGATGCCTCACTTGGTCTATCAATTATGAGTAGTATTAGATATCAAGCATACAACTAGCCTCTAAGCAAAACATCCAGTTCATTCTAGAGCAGAGTCATGAGAGAACATGAGCAATGTATCAGTGCACCAAATTGGGTTGTTATGCTGAATAATGATCTTCTCATTATAGTAAGTTACAACAAAAATTTACTTCTTAGTAATGTTTATTATCACTGTGGCTCAGCTACTGCTCAGGGACCAAGACAGATGGAACAACTTTGTGGTAGAGGAAAAAGACATATGGCAGACTCAAGAATTAACTTCTATATAGCTTTGCTGAAAAGTGATGTATCTTACATTTATATATTTTTCAGTGTTCAAAGGGAATCACAGGCTAAATCTGATTTCATTGAAACAGGGCAGTATAGTTCTACAGCAGAAGTGTTCTTGGTAGACAGCAGAAATAAATAGTTTGAATAATAACAGAGACTCCAGATTGTTTGATAGTTGAATATAAAATTTAGTAGGCTTCGGACACAATCCATTTGGTAAGTTGTAGATGTATTTGGAAAAGTTGACATGTGTCAGACTATGAATGGCTTTGCATGACACACACAAAGTCAATTAAAGGATTGTGCGTATGATCCAATTTTATTAAAAAACTTCAATCTGGAAAAGAGAGAAGTACTCTTCTCTGAGAAGTAAAACTAAAGCCAAGGAACTGTGTTTGGAAATGCTGCAGTAATTAATGCAATTTTTAAAGGATGGATTTTGGAATAAAATCATATAAGAAACATTAGAGGAGGAATGAAAATAATGATAGTTTGGAACAATAATTAGGAGGTTGAATTAATAAAAATTGTGCCCAATTTGAGAGCAGTTACCAAGGAGACACTCTTTCCTTTTATATATTTGACTTGGGCAATTCTGGTGAGTGGTGGTTATCCACCATCAAGATAGAGAAACTGACAGGTGAAATATTTAAAAAGAAGTAGGGTAAGATAAGGTACTAACAGATTAAGTGTAATCTAATAAAGACTGTTCAGAGACTGTTAGACACGTGTGTCAAATCATACTCCTAATGTAGAGAAAGGGCTGTACTGGAACAATAAAGTTACAACTGCTAATGTATATGTTTAATTTATGCTACAAATCTGATGAGCTCATTTATGAAGAAGGGGATTATATTAAAAAATAAATAACTCTGCTAGGGACAAAATCCTTGAGATTATAGATATGGAAGATCTGAATGGACATAATAAACATAATAAAAGGGCAGAAAGTTAGAGAAATGCAAGCTACTGGATGGCAGAAGAAAGAAAAAGAAATTGCCTCATAAAATAGGAGTGGTCAGAAATGTGTATATGTATATATTTTTAAATTATTATTATTATTATTTTTTGAGATAGAGTCTCACTCTGTCACCTGGTCTGGAGTGCAGTGGTACTATCTCAACTCACTGCAACCTTCGCTTCCCAAGTTCAAGAGATTCTCCCGCCTCAGCCTCCTGAGCAGCTGGGATTACAGGTATGTGCCACCATACCCAACTCATTTTTGTATTTTTAGTAAAGACATGGTTTCACCATGTTGACCAGGCTGGTCTCAAACTCCTGATCTCCAGTGATTCACCCGCCTTGCCCTCCCGAAGTGCTGGGATTACAGGCACGAGCCACTGTGCCTGGCCAGAAATGTCAAATACTTACTAAAGAATAGGAAAATAAGGAGTCAAACAGTTACTAGATTGGGCAATTAGTTATTCATGAGTGAATTTTGATTAATACATTTGGATGAATTCATTTTATGCAGCCCTTTTGCTTCAAACATATGGCAATTATAGACAAAATACACTTATTGCTAAAAAAAGAAGAAAAAATTGAATTTAGTAAAAGGCAAGATCAAAGGTTTGCAGAACAGAAATGAAATACAAATTCAGAGAACTGAACATATATAGGATGTCTCAAAAGATCAACGAAAATTAAGCAGTAAATGCTGCAAATTCAGAATAAAATAGGTATTGAGGTTTGACCATTCAAATTTATTCTAAATTTTTAGCTTTGTGAACTTTCTGTAATTAACATCTAATTTTATTTTTTATCAATAGGGAGTGCTAAAATAAATTTTTAGTTCTCTACTTTTGTTTTAATTAGAGTTGCTAAAGTACAGGAATTTCAGAGAAATTTGAATTTCATATAAATAATTACTTTTTTATTATAATCATGCCCCATGTAATATTTAGGACATGCTTACAGGGAAAAAATATTGTTTATGTGAAATTTAAATGTATTGGAACATCTTGTATTGCTACTTCCTAAATCTATCAACTGTTAATGAGGGGTCTTAAAGAACAATTTTTTTAAATTCAAAATTCATAAAACTAAATGATTGGAAAATAAATTTCAAATAATTATATATTTTTTAAAGAACTATACTATCTATGCTATTGAAGTGAATAAACTACTTAAACCTGTTTCAAGACATATGAGACATTTTATAGACACTTTAGTAAGTGGTGCTGTGGCAATTAACTGTATCCATAAAAAAATTAATTTACCATTTATATCATATAAATAATTTAATAAATTGTAAAGGTTAAACTGCAGAAAGTTAAACTTTAATCACTAGGAGTCCTTACAGAAAACTGTATCCATCTTGAGGTAGGGAAATATTTTCATCAAGTCACATCATAAAGAAAAAACAAAACTGGTCAATTTTTAGAGCATTAATATTAAGAATATTATATTAATTTTTAAAACACCATCATAAGAATAAATGGTCAAGCCACAAAAGGATATTTGCAACATATGCATTATATTTCAGCATATAAACTATGTAAACATCTCCACCATTTCCAGTGGTGAAAGAACAAACAAGTCAAAAGAACAATTGCCAAAAGTCATGAAGAAGCATTTCACAAGAAAGCAATTGCTGACAAAAATAATTCAGACTCTGCTGACGGTATAATTGGTATCATCATTTTAAATCAATTTAACAATATTTTTAAAAATAAATTATGTATCCTATTTGATCCAGCAATTTCATTTCTCTCTACGTATCTTCAAACAACTCCTTACCAGAAGTGTGTTTATTGTGGCATTGCTTTGTGATAGCAATAAAAACTAGTTACACAGACCAAGAAGCAACTTCTCTGCTCCTTCTGGAATGTCCGCCTGGTTCAGCCTGCCTGTCTCCACTCCTGCCTCCACCACGTCCATCAGGGTGACCCAGAAGTTCTACAAGGTGTCCACCTCTGGCCGCTCCTACACGAGTGGCCTGGTGCCCACATGAGCTCCTTGAGCTTCTCCCGAGTGGGCAGCAGCAGCTTCTGGGGTGGCCTGGGCCGAGGCTTAATACGGGGCCAGAGGTAGGGGAGGCATCACCGCCGTCACGGTCAACCAGAGCCTGCTGAGTCCCTTTAACGTGGAGGTGGACCCCAACATCCAGGACATCTGCACCCAGGAAAAGGAGCAGATCAAGACTCTCAACAACAGGTCAGGTTTGTCTCCTTCATCGACAGGGTACGGTTTCTGGAGCAGCAGAACAAGATGCTGGAAACCAAGTGGAGCCTGCTGCCGCAGCGGAAAACAGCTTGGAGCAACATGGACAACATATTAGAGAGCTACATCAACAATCTTAGGCGGCAGCTGGAGACTCTGGGCCAGGAGAAGCTGAAGCTGGAGGCGGAGCTTGGCAATACTCAAGGGCTGGTGAAGGACTTCAAGAACAAATATGAGGGATGAAATCAATAAACGTACAGAGACGGAGAATGTATTTGTCCTCATCAAGAAGGATGTAGATGAAGCTTACATGAACAAGGTGGAGCTGGAGTCTCGCCTGAAAGCGCTGACTCACGAGATCAAGTTCCTCAGGCAGCTGTATGAAGAGGAGATCCGGAAGCTGCAGTCCCAGATGTGGGACACTTCTGTGGTGCTGTCCACGGGCAACAGTCGATCCCTGAACATGGACCGCATCATCGCTGAGGTCAAGGCACAGTCCGACAAGATAGCCAAGCACAGCAGGGCAGGGGCTGAGAGCATGTACCAGATCCATTATGAGGGGCTGCAGACGCTGGCTGGGAAGCACCGGGATGACCTGAAGTGCATAAAGACTGAGAACTCCAAGATGAATTGGAATATCAGCCAGCTCCAGACTGAAACTGAGGGCCTCCAATGCCAGAGGGCTTCCCTGGAGGTCGCCATCACAGTTGCCGAGCAGCGCAGGGAGCTGGCTGTTAAAGATGCCAGGGCCAAGCTGTCCGAGCTGGTGGCTGCCCTACAGCGGGCTAAGCAGGACTTGCAGCAGCAGCTGCGCAAGTACCAGGAGCTGATGAACATCAAGCTGGCCCTGGACATCGAGAACGCCGTCTGTTGGAAGCTGCTGGAGGGCGAGGAGAGCTGGCTGGAGTCTGGGTTGCAGAACATGAGTATCCATTGGAAGACCACCATCGGCTATGGAGATGCCCTGATCTCAGCCTATGGGGACCTCACAACTCCCAGCCTCAGCTAAGCCTGGGCTCCAGCTCCTTCAGCCGCACCAGCTCCACTAGGGCCATGGTTGTGAAAATGGAGACCCGCGATGGTTAGCTGTCCCAGTCCTCTGATGTCCTGCCCCAAGTGAACAACCACAGCAGACCTTCCCAGCCTACCCTTCCTGTGGCTGCTCCAGAGCCCCTGAGGGAGGCCACAGTGCAGGGGAACACAGGCAACAGGAGACCCGCCTGAGGCTCAGCCCTAGCCCTCAGCCCACTGGCTAGGGAGTTTACTGCCTGGGGTAGTCCCCTTGCCCATGCCTCCAGCTACAAAACAATTCAATTGCTTATTTCCCCCCCCCCCCACCCAACATAAAACCTCAGCTAGCTGTGCCAAAAAACAAAACAAAACAAAACAAAATCAACTAATGACACAAACACTAAAATAGAAAAATATATTCTAGTACTACAGAAACAATATAGTGGTGAAAATGAATGTATGAGAAATATGTGAGCCATAATGTGCATTAGATTTTATACTTGCATGATGAACAAGGAAAAACAGATTGCAAACTGATTTGGAAAATATAATAGTATTTAGATAAAGTATATTTTATGGACACTTACATGATCAGTAATAATATAAAACACTCATAGAACGGAAGGTGGCATATTTAGGAGAATATTTATTATTTTGGGGAGATAAAGGGTGAATAAAGAAGATATTTACATTTATTGATTGCATTTAAAATATTAAACATTATAAAATGCTAATATTTAAGAGGTAGCTAAAAGTAGATGTTAATGCTGTAGAAGTGGAAGATAGTGTTCAAATTCTAGCTCTGCCACTTGCTAGCAGAGGAACAGCTAAAGGGGAACAGAAATAGTATATACCTCATAGGGTTGATTACACCCTTTATCAAAAGATTACATGAGTTAAAACTCTTAAAGTGCTTGGAATATAGCAAGACTATGTTGGTATTTGAGAAATAAGGTAAAATTAATAAAGAGTAGTATGTATTTATGTTGTTAATCAGATAATTCTTTACAGAAATATTTTAGGTGAGTAAGATAATGGTACTTTTAAAGCAGTGTTGTGGCCAAGAACAATCTAATAAACAAAAGAAAAGCAAGTGTACTTCTTTTCAAGAATCTTGGCTATATAAAGAAGAGATGGGTGGTAAACTAGGGTCTGGTGGCTGTAGGAGGACTCTTACTTCAATGCAGAGACAGAAGACCTAGGACAGGGGCAGAGTGAACAATTCTAGAGGTAAGGAAGGATTTAGAGACTAAGGCTTTTTCCGAAAATTTGGGAGTTGTTTTAATCCTGGGCCAAGTGAAAACCTCATTTGTGGCAAAAACTAGTGGCATTTCTCAGGCGAGAATGAAAAGAAAATTTATAAAGTTACTAATTCTGGAATATGAAGTTGACAGAATTTATATCTGAGGGCCTCTATTTCTCTGGGAAGTATGATGTGTGATTAAATTCTGAAGTTCTTGAGGACAGTTGTCAAAATTTGGTTTAAACATTGAAGGTGTAATAAATTACAGTCAACTTGATAATAATATTGTAATGCCTTAGGTTCTTGCCTAGCCCACGCCAAAGAATTGGTGTGGCGGCCAACCGCATCAAGTGATAGAGACACAGACCAAGAGGGAGAAAAAGTTGTAGGCTTTATTGAGCAGAGTGAAAGTACAAAGCTTCCACAGCATGGAAGGGGTCCTGAATGGGTAGCCAGAGTTAAATTACACGATTGCCTTTTAAACTCTTTAAGTCGGGAAATACATGCGGCGGGAAGATGTTACCAGAGTAAGGAACAAAGGCAGCAAATTATTTTGTGACATGTCTTAGATTTTGAGGAAAACCAGAATTGCAACTTAGGCTTTATCTACTTTATGACCTTGCAGCGGCATGGCAAAGGAGGCAGGATCTCACAGGACTTTACAAAGTATGTTTACAAGGAATTGGAATTGGGAGTATAGATAAGGTCCGCTGGTCACAGAACAAGGCGCAGTTAACATTCCTTTTAGTTTTGGGGAGGGGGGAAGGAGAGAGGGACAGAGGACACAGGGAAACTTACAGCAAAATTTTTGCTGTTTATAGCTTCCTTGGGGAAGAAAACACATGCACAAATCCTGGTGTTAGGAATATTTTAAGCATACATCTTCAGTATTATTCATCCAGGACCGAAGTCAGTCCTGATGCAGGAAGTGAGTGAGTTTCATGCTTTCCGAGCCCCTACTCGACCCGGGAAGCCCAACTGGCATCTCCTGTCAGTCCTCCTCTAAACAGGACACCCTAACTGCTGTTGGGAACTGGGCAGCAGTTGTTCTGGCTACTTCCTGCTGGTTAGGAGCAAAGAAGGGGCCCTGCAGTTGTGGTGTCCTCCAGAGGGAAATTTTTAGACCAGTCAAGGGACCAGCGGGTCGATCCAGGGGTCCTCGATAGAAGCCATGAGTTGAGCCTATTTGAAGTTCCATTTGTAAGACCATTTGTAACTTCATTGCCTCGATCCTGAAGGAAACAAATTTGACAAGGAGGTTAAAAATGCAAGGCCCAAAGGCGAGTAATACTAGGATGACTGTCACAGGGCCTAGAAAAGGGAGGAGCCAAGGTATCCATTGATTAAACATATTTTAGGGTCCTGAGTGTTCAAGCTCCTTTTTCCTACTTTCTGTCCGTTCTCTTATTTCTTTGACCTTTTCAGTAATGATTCTTGACTGGTTAACAAAATAGCAACATTCCTCTCCTAAGAAGAGGCAGGTTCCTCCTCTTTCAGCTGTTAATATATCTAGGACTCTTTGGTTTTGGAGGACTACCGCAGCAGCTAGAGAATTAAGCTGGTCACTAGGGAGTAGGCAACTTGTTCCATGTCATCATTTAATTCTTGCGATAATTTATAATAGAATTGGGTGGAGAAGGTTATACCTCCAATTCCAGTCCCAAGCCTGTCCGATATTTCGGCTCCTACAATAAAAGGGACAATAAGGGTTTGTGTGTGGTGGGATTGGGGTATAAGGAGACTTTGTAACTCTTGTTCAGTATACATGGACACGCGAGGTGCTAGAAAGGAGAGAAAGCATAGTTCTTTTGGAGTGGTGGTTACGCATCGACAGGCTGTGTTATCACAGATGAAAAAGATGCCTGAAGTTAGACAGGTGAAACCTGAGGTTACTGATATCCAGGACTGACATTGGAAGGTGTTCTAACTGAGAGCCATGCTGAAGTTTATGCATGTGAGATTTGAGGCCTGTGTGACTGGCAAATTGGTGACTATGGGATTGATTAATTTGGTGGTGTTTAGGACTGGGGTGGATAAGTTCCACTGTCTGGGGATAGGGGCTGGGACATATGGTTGAAAACGCAAAGGGAGACACATCCAACAGTTGGTTAGATTACTAGGAGAGGCCTCTTGTATTCCTGTAAGGGTAGTGTTAAACATGCTCCAGAGACGAGAATGAGAGTTAAGGGTTTCTTGTAGCCTGGAAAGATCTAATTTCTTATATGGACTGGGAGTACTGGAGAAGTGGACTAAGTTTTTATTCACTTGTTGGATATGCCCTTCTTTAGCCTCATCTTGGATGCCTCCTTTGTCAGTATCTATATGGGCATAATATGTCCAGCAAGGCTTGGCCCCCCGTTTCTCAGGGCAGTCAGCTCGGATCAGTTTACTTGGTGATATGTACCGCCATTGTGAGAGCAGAGAGAAGCAGTTTTACAACATTCTTTTCTTATGTAAGTATACGTGGCAAAAGATGTCGGTGCTCACAAGGGGCTACCTAACCCCCAAGAGTTTCTGAGAGAATGCCAGTTGACTCCTCCAGGGGAGGCACACTGACACAGGGGGTGCGTTTTAGTGGGAGAAAGGGACATAAGTATGAAGAGGATCGCAGAAAGCCTAAGAGGATTCATGACGTGTTGTAAGTGGAGCAGTCGTAGGAAGGAGGAGGGAAAAAGGAGTAAATTGCTGTTAGAAGAAAGGATGATAGAAGGAAGGTTGATGTGATTAAGATTTTTGTTCTGCCTGAAGCTACAGTATATAATCCTACTGTAAAGAGTACAATTACTCTACTGCTTAATAATGTAACGAAACAGTAGAAGGATTCCATTAAAGAGATCAAGGAGAGATGTCAAAGATCATGTAGGTTTTCTACCATCCTCTTTTCGGTAGGGAGAAATTCCTCTTCAGGATTAACTGCAGGAGTCTTTCTGGTCTGAGCTGTTTCCTTACAAAATAGGAGATGCAGGTCCTCTAGTGGCCGACAGGTGTATCGAGGCTGGTCTGGCTAACCTTGTGACTCCTGAGTTGATGATCCTGTAAGTTCCTCAGGGGGTGTCCAAGGCTTAATTCGGGTGTGGTGAATCCAGGATTCCACTCCTGGCACTTTAACTGCAGTGTGGGTAGAGAGGATTACCGTCCACTCCTGCCACTTTAACTCCAGTGCGGGTAGAGAGGATTACCAAGTATGGTCCCTCCCATAAGGAATCCATAAATGGAGAGGTACAGGAGAGAGATCTCCTGGTTGAAACAACTCTATTCATTTTTCCCTGTTAACACCTCTTGGGTAAGGTTTTAAGGTTTTGTTGTTATTTTGCCAGAGAAGTTATATCTTTGACTGAATTGGCCGTGTCCTGATCAAGCAGGAGGTCATCCGTGAGAAAAGGCCATCCATACAGCATTTCATATGGACTAAGCCCCATTCTGTGAGGGGAGTTTAGAATTCTTAATAAGGCCTCGGGCAAAAGAGTGGGCCATGGGAGATGAGTTTCTTGTGCTGGATTTTTCAAATGCCTGGAGTGTTTCATTTGCCTTTTTGACCTTCCCCGAGGATTGTGGCCTCCAGGCACAGTGAAGGTGATATTGTATTCCTAGTGCCTTGGAAATTCCTTGAGTTACTGTAACTTTAAAAGTTGGACCATTGTCACTCTGTAAGCTTTGGGGAAGTCAAAATCTAGGAATTATTTTATCAACTAAGACTTTAACCACTTCTTGGGCCTTCTGTGTTCTACAAGGGAAGGCTTTCACCTACTTTGTAAAGGTATCAACATAGACTAATAAGTATTGAAATTCTCTTGACTTTGGCCTATGGGTAAAATCTAACTGCCAGTCCTCTCTGGGATAATGTCCTGTACTTGGTCCTCCTGGAGAGGCCTTATGGTGGGCCAAGGGGTTATTCTTTTGGCACACTTCATAGGCTTTGACTACTTCCCAGATGGTTTTGAGGAGGTTTGACCCTGTAAATAGGGATGTGGCCATCTTATGGGTACTTTCAATATCCATATGAAAAGTTTGGTGGAGGGTGTTAAGTATTTTCCACTGGCTGGCTTCAGGTATGAGCACCTTTCCTTCCTCTGTCATTAGTCACCCTGAGGGGAGAAAACTATGTCCTTGTGAAAGTCCCCATTCTGTTTCAGTTGGGGAATACTGGGGCTTAACCTCCTGGAGGGGTTGCTCCATACCAGGGGTCCTTCCATGGGCATTTCTGAAGGGAAGTCCTGCCTGGCAGCAATTTTGGCCTCAGCATCTGCTTGGTGATTTCCCTCTGCTTCTCCTTCACTTTTCTGATGGCCTTGGCGGTGTAAGACTGCCACCTCCTTAGCTTTTTGCGCTGCGTGCAATAACTCCATGATTTCTTTGTAGAACTTAATGGGTGTTCCTCCGGAGGTTAGGAACTCCCTTTCTTTCCATATTGCAGCATGTGCATGTAGGACTAGATAAGCATGCTTGCTATCTGTGTACACATTTATTCTTTTCCCGTCTCCCAGCTCTAAGACTTGGGTAAGCGCCACTAGTTCTGCTAACTGAGCACTGGTCCCTGGGGGAAGAGGCTTACTTTCAAGTACTGCTGCATCACTAACTATGGCATAGCCTGCCTTTTGTACCCCATTTTCTACAAATGAACTTTCTTCTGAATACAGGTTAAAGTCAGGGTTAGCTAAGGGGACTTCTAAGAGATCGTCTCAGGCGGCATAATTCTGAGCTCTAATTTGTTGGCAGTTATGCTCAATTGGTTCCTCATCCTCTGGGAGAAAAGTGACAGGATTGAGGGTCGCACATGTGCATATTTGAAATACTTGTCCCTCAAGGAGTAGTGCCTGGCCATTTGAGTAGGTGGTTATTTGAGAGCCACAAACTTCCTTTAGCATTTAATATGCCACTTAGATCATGAGTAGTCCAGACAGTGAGACCCTTTTCTTCTATTATTTTAATCGCCTCTGACACTAAGATGGCTACTGCTGCAACCACCCGTAAACAGTGAGACCAGCCTTTGGCTACTACATCAATTTCTTTACTTAGGTAAGCCACTGGTTGTGGGACTGTCCCACGAGTCTGAGTAAGAACTCCAAGAGCTATTCCTGCCCTCTCAGTGACATATAAAGAGAAATTTTGTCCTGTGGGGAGGCTCGGGGCTGGAGCTTGTACTAGGGCCTGCTTTAAAGTTTTGAAGGCTGTTTCCACCTACAGTTCCCACTCTACTAGAGGAGTATTTGCCTTCTGAGTCTCCTTTATCAGGGTATAGAGTGGCCTGGCCATTTCAGTGTATCCAGGAATCCATAGTCAGCAAAAGCCAGTGATTCCAAGGAACCCCCGTAACTGTTTTAGTGTCTTAGGGTGTGGATAGGCCAGTATAGGCTGAATACGCTCTTTGCTAAGGGCCCTAGTTCCTTTGGCTAGGACTAGGACTAGATATTTAACTTGTTGTAGACAGAGCTGGGCCTTTGTCCTAGATACTTTGTACCCTCGATTAGCTAGAAAGTTTAAGAGACCTAGAGTAGGCTGCTGACATGAGGCTTCTGAACTGGTAGCCAGAAGTATGTCATCCACGTATTGGAGGACTGGAGTGCCTGGACTTAAGAATTGGCTTAGGTCTTGGGCTAATGCCTTACCAAACAGATGAGGTCTATCTCTAAACCCTTGGGGCAAGACCGTCTACATAAGCTGGAAAGTGTGGTCTGTAGGATCCTCAAAGGCATAGAGGAACTCAGAGTCAGAGTTCAGGGGAATGCAGAAGAAGGCATCTTTGAGGTCCAGAACAGTGAACCATTCTGCTTCTTCTGGTATCTGAGAGAGCAGTGGATAGGGGTTGGGTACAGCAGGCTATAAAAGAATTATTGCCTCATCAATGACTCTGAGGTCTTGCATTTGTTTCCACTGACCATTTGGTTTTTGTATTCCTAGGATTGGGGTGTGGCAAGGACTGCTGCATTTTCTTACTAAGCCTTGAGCTTTTAAATGTCTAACAATATCCTGTAATCCTTTGTGAGCTTCAGGTCTTAAGGGATATTGCCTTTGATGAGGAAAAGTGGTGGGGCCTTTTAGCTTGATTTGAACTGGATGGGCATTCTTTGCCCTTCTGAATTGTCCTTCCAAGGCCCAGACTTCAGAGTTGATTTCTTCTTCAAGTAGGGGAAAACAAATGGGTAATTTGTTCCCCATATTCATGTAGATAATAGCTCTGGCTTTGACTAATATGTCCCTCCCTAATAAGGGTGTGGGACTCTCGGGCATGACAAGAAAGGCGTGTGAAAAGAGCAAAGTCTCCCAATGGCAGCTGAGGAGGTAGGAGAAATGCCTGGTTACAGGCTGTCCTAAGACTCCTCGGATAGTATTGGACTTTGAGAACAGTTGTCCGGGACAGGAGATTAAACTGAGAAGGCCATGCCAGTGTCCAGGGGGAAGTCCACTTCCTGGCCCTCAATGGTCACACTTACCCGGGCTCTGTGAGTTTGATGGCGTGAGCTGGCACTTGCCCTGGGCACCCTCAGTCCTGTTGCTGAATCATCTGGTTAGGTGATTCTGGCCCAGAGGGCCTTCATGCTCTGGGGCAGTGTGTCTTCCAGTGATTGCCTTGGCATATTGGACATGGGTGAGGGGGTGGTTTGTTTCTGGTTGGACAATCTTTCTTAAAGTGTCCTTGCAAACCACACTGATAACAAGCCTTACTAGGCAATTGGCCTGCTCCTCTTTTGGTTTCCTCTGAGCCACCAAGGTCTGCCTGTCTGAGGGCCATGACTAAGGCTGAAGCCTTTCTCTTATCTCACTTTTCCCTTTTGGCCTGTTCTTCTTGGTCTCTGTTATAGAACACCGGGGTTGCCAGATTTAATGATGCCTTCGAATTTCGTTCTGGGCCTAAGGAAGACTTTTGGAGTTTTCTCCTAATATCAGCTGCTGCTTGGGTGACAAATTTATCTTTTAAAATAAGTTGACTTTCTATGGAATTTGGAGTTAGGGAAGTGTGCTTTTTTAGGACATCCCTTAGCCTTTCTAGAAAAGTGGAGGGAATTTCCTCTTTTCTCTGGGTAATTGTGGATAGCATTGAGTAGTTCATAGGTTTTTTCCCTAGTCTTCCTCAACCCTTTGAAAATGCAAGTTAGCAAATGCCTGCAGCTCTAACTTCCATGATCTGAGTCAGTATCTTAATGAGGGTTTACAGTGGGGACTGCCTGTTGCCCTGTGGGGAATTCTTCCCTCTCTTCCAGGGCCACATGATCATTTACCTGGCTAAGGTACCACAGATCCTCAAATTGCCGGGCTGCTGCTAAAGCTGCTTCTTTTTCAGTAGGACTTAAGGTCTGATCAAGAAGTAACATGATATCTCTCCATGTTAGATCAAAGAACTGCCTCAATCCTTGCAGGACATCTATATAGTTACCAGGATCATCTGAGAATTTCCTCAGATCTGCCTTTATTTGCTTTAAATCTAAGAGTGAGAAGAGGGCATGCACGTGAATGGGCCCAAATTCTCCTCCCACTGCTTGTAAGGTATATAGTTTGGGTGCCAGGCTCACGGAGTTTACGTTTTCTTTTCGGTGTGCCTTTAATACTTCGGTGGGTCTGGAGGAAGGACAGTCAGTGGGGGAGGAGAGAGGCTGAGGAAGAGGCCCTGAGTATGGAGGCAACTGTGGGCCTCTTTCATTTGGGCAAAAGCTTGCAGCCTTGGCACAGGGTAGTATTGTCATGAAGGGCAAAGAAAGCCTGTATATAAGGGACTTCACTCCATTTACCTTCCTGTTTACAGGAAAGATCTAGTTGTAGAAGGCTGTTATAATTAATACTTTCCTCAGGGGGCTAAGTTTCTCCATTCTGTAAGGAATACTGTGGCCAGGCAGTGGTACAGAAGAAAATCAGCCGCTTCTGTTTTAAGGTCACAGGGTCGAATTTGTCCTAGTTATTTAGGATACATCTTAAGGGAGTGTATGATTTTGAAGTTGTGGTGCCCATCTGGAATTTTAAACACAGGGCTGCCCACACCCCTGATTAATTCTGGGACTCATCTTCCCTTAGGGCCTCCCCTAAGGGTCAGGTCCAATTGTGCTCAAAGCTCATGGCTGCTTTTCCTGAGCTCTCCATCTACTGGATTTAACCATGCTTACCGGTGGGATGGAAATTTCCCTTGCCCCTGCCGTGTGCCCATTGACCACTAAATGGGGCACAAGGACTGTTGGATTTATTGTGGTCCTTCTGTCAGTGCATCCTACCTGTTCCAGGAGAGCAAGGCCTGGGTCATGGGCACCACTGATGCTTGCATGCTAAGGCCCAATTTATGTGGGTCTGGCCATAAAACTGTCCTTCAAGGAGAAATCTCTGAATTAGTGATGGGAGGCTTAGTAAGCTTAAAGTGGGGGGTGGATGTCCTCTAGGCCAGGGCTGAGAGAACAGCTGCTGTACTTTAGCCTTCTGTCCCCACTTGCCATCAAAGCAGTAAGCCCCCGTCTCAAGGAGATACCAGTATCCTGTATCCCAACTGACTGTATTTTCTTCCATCCAATACCAATTATTGAATGGTTGAAAAAACAATTCAACGGCTCTAAGACCTGTGCCTATGCACCACAGATTGTTCTTGAGAGGCACCAAGGAAGGGGAAAGTCTATCTCGGGAGCAATGGAGGAAATGCCCTAACGCTTCTACTACCCACGTGAAAATAACAGACCTGTCTTTAAATTGTCCTGATGTGGGGGCCCATACACTACGGTGGGGAACCGGCCCTTTAAAATAGCCATCAAATGCCTAAACCCTGGAGGGCACCATGAACAGGGATCTTCTGGGTGCCACCGCAATAATTTAAGACTGCTAAATAGGGAATCTTGATCCTGCCTAGCGGGAATAACCTTGCTTAGGAGATGAGGAAAGAAGTTTAACTGGCAGACATTAGGATTCAGGAGGCAGGAGTCAAAGATGTAGCTGTCTCATGCTCACTCACCCATGCAGGGGAAGCCTATGGCAGGGCCATGGTCTAAACCAGGATATCTGGGAGACCAAGACCTCCGCTGAGCACTCCTGGGTGTACTTCGGGACCACCACGGAAAGTGAAAGTTAGAACTGGTTCCAAGCAAACTAATGCTCCCAACTCCGAAGGATTTTATCTACTTTATGACCTTGCGGTAGCATGGCAAAGGAGGCAGGCTCTCACAGGACTTTACAAAGTATGTTTACAAGGAATTGGAATCGGAAGTATAGGTAAGGTCCGCTGGTCACAGAAAAACGGGTGGTTAACATTCCTTTTTAGTTTTGGGGGAGGGGGGAAGGAGAGAGGGAGAGAGGACACAGGGAAACTTAGAGCAAAATTTTTGCTATTTATAGCTTTCTTGGGGAAGAAAACACATGCACAAATCCTGGTGTTAGGAATGTTTTAAGCATACATCTTCAATATTATTCATCCAGGACTGAAGTAAGTCCTAAAGTAGGAAACGAGTGAGTTTCACGCTTTCAGAGCCCCTATTCGACCCAGGAAGCCCAGCTGGCACCACCTCTCAATACCTCAAAAGTACTCTCTGGTAATTATTTTCTATCAGAATGGCAGAACCTAGCATCGTGGAGTAGACAGTGAAGTGCAACTGGTGAAACTCTCTCTCTGTGTATTTGTTTTACCGAGAAGTAATATAGGGAACTAACTAGACTGGGGGCTCTGAAATAGAAGCCCAGGCTTCCAGTTTAGATTCAATTCTTGGTCAAGGAGTTTAACTTCTCTGTGTTTCAGATACAATACCAATAAATAGGGCACAATAATAGAATGTACATCATGAATTTTTGTGAGAATTAAAAGTGTTGAAGGAGCTAGAAGTAACTGAAACATAGTCAGGCATGTAACAAATGTTATCTATCATAATTACTTCTACTATTACTATTCATTGTTATGATCAAATTTTGTATCTACACCTTAAGATGTTTCATTTTTATCATCTAAGATTTGTTTAAGTTCAAGTTCAGAGAAGCAAGCACAGAACAAAAATGGCCACCTAAATATAAAATACCTACATATGGATAAATCATACTGACTTCACAGTAGTGGTTTCCTTGGAGAATGAGCAAGATTGAGGGGATAGAAGGCAGTTCAGATGTAATTTTACAACTTCAAATTCTGTCATATCTTTTAAAGTCTGAAAATATTATAAGTATTTTTAAAAATAATTAATAGTCATCTTTTCCAGCATTTAGTATTTGGTAAGCACTGTGTATTTTGCATGCATTTGCTCATAATCTTTATATCTTACTCATAGTTTATAAGTCTTATTGTTTCTATCCAGTATTTAATAGGAACACTTTTTTTTAAGTAAGTGATGAAAGAACAATTTTTTTTAAGTTTAGATGTTCTTTTCAGGAATATTTTTTGCAAAAACTGCAAGACACTGCACTTAGTGACAATTTGAACTATAACAAAGTGCTTAGCTACCTTCCTGGATAATGAGAACACATAATGGCAGAGGTACAGCCTGCTGCTTTTCCTAAGGTTGTCATCATAGCCAAAGTATAGAATCGAGAACTAGTTAAGGCTTGATAAACCTAGATTATTGGAGACTATTTGTTTTACAGTTTCACAGTGAAGGAGTGATAACTTCATCTGAATTAAGAAAAACACCATTCTTTGACAAAAATAATAATAGTAATTTTTGCTGAATGAGGGATGATTTTATTATTATTAACACGACTATAACCTAAAACTGTTAGAGCTACTAAAGTTTTTGCTAATTCCTCTTTTAGAAATAGTACAAAATATATGTTTAGTACAACATATCTTTGTTATGTCAACTTGTATTTCTGATTTATTTAAAATATTTTATTGCAATATATTATTTTTACAATCTTATTTTGATTACCCATTTTCTTTTGATGGCCTTTACAAATATTTATTAACTTAGGCAAATAACAATAATAACTGAAATGTATTGAGTCTGTCCAATGTGCTAGTAGCTCTTCTAGTCCTTTATACACCTTACCACTAATTCTCACAACAAGCATTCAGGTGTTTATTTAAAAAAAAAAAATTGTAGAGATGGGCATATCGTTATGTTGCCTAAGCTGGTCTTGAACTCCTGGCCTCAAGCAATCCTCCCATCTTCACTTTCTAAAGCACTGGGAGTACAGGTGTGAGGCACCATGCCTGGCTTCAGTTGTTTCTTATTTTAGTTTGTTGTTTACCCTACATTTCACGTAGAAGAAAATGCAGTCTTGCTAGCAAATTATCATTAGGCAGAAGAAAAATATTTCAATTTCAGATATGTGTATTTCAAATTCAAGACTTTTTCCCTCTACTTTATTGGCAGATACTTTTCACTTTACAGAAAAACACAGATTAATGGAGCTAATATGGATGATATTTAATTTATTCTGTAGCAGGATGAGGCGCGGATAAAACCCCTCAGACACTGAGATAGTGAAAGGAGTGGCTTTAATCAGCTGGGAGCTCGGATTTTAAGACACTAAATGTTGCATCATCTATAATCTGCACAATATCACTTTATCTAAGAATCCCATGCCAAAAGATTCTTGGCAGTTGTGCCAAATGCTTTCAGAAATCATTTTATCATTTGTTTTCAAAACAACACTGAAAGGAATACATGGCTTTTAAAAGTATTGCACTTTTGTAAAGAAATTCAGAAACATGCTCAACTTTCCCAAGCTCAAAAAGTATTATGTGACAGGATATGAACTCAGCAATTTTTGTTTCAGAATCAATTAAATTTCCACAAATACCAGTTTCCTAACAAAACCAAAGGTATGTTATATGAAGTTAGAATTCGGCTAATGCATTAGTATCTCGTGATTGGACTCATCACCTTTTATCTGTGCTAATACTCTGCCTTCTTTCCTCCTTTTACCTCTTAGATATTAAAAAGGTTATTTACATGTAATTATTTGTCTTATATATTTGGAAATATTGTGATTTTGTACTTTTCTTTAAAGTACCTAGTAACTCTGATATCCAGTGTCTTTACAGCTTTCATTAAAATCTACTGCAAGTTTGACAGAAATCTTAACCTCAATACCAATTCCCAAAAGAAATACAACCCAGAAAGGCATACTTGATTTGGAAAAATATTTAGAAGATTGAAATAGAGGCACAGGAAGGGTAATGTTACATAGAACTGTTCTTAAGTAGAAACAGTTAATTGCAGTTTTGCTTTTCTTGACCCAAGCTTTTTTCTAAATCACCAAGGCATTATTTATTTTCCAATTTTATGTCAACCCAACTTTCACGCTCAGCACCTTATGCCTCTTTTACCAAGCAGTGTTGATGCTTTGTTTCCACTGAGGAACAAACCTGTAGTCCACATAAAAGATGAGAAATCTTTTTCACCAAGCAATATTATGGAAAAAAGAAACAAAAAATTAAAACTTCAGCAAAAATAATTCCCCTTAGTCTCATTTTATAAAGAGATTATCTTCTCAGTCACTAAGAAGATAACATGGTATTCATAACAATAAAATATATAATTGCAAAAATTGTCCCATAATCAGAGGGTAGATCACTTTTTAATCCCAAGCACTTTTACTTGTAACAATGTACATTAACATTTAAATGGAAGCACAGTAATCATGCAATCATATTTGATTCGAACTTTAGCTTTTCACAAATTAGTTTTCTACCATTATTTTATTCACTGAACCAATATATTTAATTGTAAAGTTTTTATTTATGCTAAGATTGAAACTTCTTGAATTTTAGAAGGGCAGTTTATTCGAGGATAAATGATTGTGATAGGGTGAAACAAAATTAGTATGTATATGTGTATCTAGATCTACATAATTTGTAATAATTTATTTTGAAATCCAGCATAGAAAAAAGTTTTAGAGCTTAACTCTGTCTTGAATTAAGAAAGTTTAGTTAGTTATTACTAAAAAGATTTACCTACTTTCAAAATCCCACTGTATCCAAATAAAGCATATTTTGAATATGAAATAATTATTTAGGGCTTTTAAAAAATCACCATATGTATGGTTTTCTACTGCAACTTATTTGAAACTTTTTTTATGTAGCCAATTATATGGATGTTATTTTATTTTATTTTCAATGAAGATTCAAAATATGTAGAAATTTAAATGAGTCTGTTACAATACAAAATAGTTTTAGGATAATATCAACATTAACTTGATTTCCTTTTCATCTATTACTAACTCCAATTAATCAGCAACTACTTATTCAAGCAGCAAGTTGGGATATAAGATAGGATGTAAGAAAAGTTTGGTAACCTGAAAAAGTCCAAATGGAAAAGAGCTGTATAAATAGCTTTCTCTTGAGGATTAGAGTGGAATTAGAAACTTGTCTTAGAGAATTCATGCTTAAAATACAAGCACTAAATACTTTGAAATTCCACGTCTTGTTTAAGTGTCCCTACCATTTCTGGTCTCCAAAGTTAAGCAGTAAACAGACAGGAGGGAGTTTCTGATGTCACTATCACTAAAAACTAGGGAGACACTTTCCAGTTGCTTCAAAATAAGACTGAAAATGGAACTGTTGTAATGTTTTCAGATTCTCCAACAACCACACAGATGAACAACGTTTTCAGATATAGAAATTTCCAAATAATTGAATTTTTTTTTTTTTTTTTTTTTGAGTTTCAGTCCTTAACTAAGTGCTCAGAGGACACGGCAGGTTGGTAAAGAGGGGTTCTGAGGATGGTTCTTTCTGGGCCCCAGTGGGTAACTGGTTCATTCTTACTCCACAACAACTGGATCTTGTTGATTGTGAGGTATTTGGATTTCATCATGGGAGACCATTGGCCTCTCCACACATCACAAGCCTCACCTTGAAGAGCTTACTTTCACATTCCATAGCTAGGTAGATAAGCCATAAAAGTGCTGTCAAGGACCGAAACCATGAAGAAGTTCCAAAAATTTACTCGCCATGCATCCATTCTCAAAAAACGATGTCCTTGTCAAATGGCAAAAGTTAATGGCAAACCAAAATAACAAATACAAGCTGAGCTATTCAAGAATAAAATCGGATTTCCCTGCTAGGTTAAAGAATCATACTCAGGTCTTTTGCTGGTTGAGGACGAAGGGAATATGGAATTGGTAGCAGAATTTATAAGTAGTAAGAACGTAAAGACCTTGTGAACAATTAAGGAAATGAGGACTAGCAAATATGCATAGCTCTTTTTGTTTCATTATGCAAATACCTGTGTTCATTAACCATTTCCCCCCATTCTCTCTCTCTACTATTATATAAGAGGATACTAGTGGTGTGTGTATATGTACACATATACACACATATTATTTTAATATATTTATTAAATCATTTGATTACCAATATCAAAGTGAGATTATGGTTGAACTAGAAGAGAAATTATGTCATCCTAAAATAAAACCACATTATAGGGATATCTATGCAATACATCGATAAGGGAGACTATGTGCTTTTCTTTGGGAAAAAGTAAATGGGTCTTCATTTGTAAAATGGATATTTACATCTTTTTAGCCAGAAGTATGGTGCTACTTTCCTATGATTTAGAAGAGTAGATAAGAATAAAAACCACTCTGAGGCACACAGTAACAGAAAGTCTCTTAGAATTTCAACATAACTCTCATTCCCTTCCATGCCCTCCCAAGCATCACAGGGGCAGGAAGACTAGAAACTAAATATTTAAGGTTTTTTGCTAGAAAATTTACAGTTCAGGACTTACCAACAAGAAGCATATGTGTAATGTGAAATGTACCAGATAAGGAGAAACTATTATAGCTCCATCAGCAGCAGCCTGGGAAATGGGCTTTGGCAAGTGGTAAAAGTAAGATTTTCATCTTCCTGTGAATTACTTTTGTGCTATAGGCAGCTGGGATCACTGGCGGCAAATTCCAGCAATTCCCCTACCTTCTGATTTCCTGAGTACTAGCAGGTGTATCTCTAATTTTCATTCCTCCAGGCCTTTCAGCAGTTTGTAAGCCTCTAATTCACTACATGAAATCCTTTCCTGCATAATTTTCCTGGGTTATTTTCTGTTTTCCTTAAGAAAACTCAATAACACATAAACTTAGAAAGTGGGGGACATAGGTTCCCAATCTGGCAAGTCTGGAGAGAAAGCCAGCATTGTGCTTGAGGAAAGCTGCCTTACCATTCTGCTCTCACCTTCTGTTCCCCATCTCATCAGGGTTTGTTTACTGGATACTGAAATACTGCAGAAAATCTTTTCTTGCCATTTAGAAGCTTCTGGTCTAGTTCCCTAGTCTTCTACATTGCTCAGACATTAACATTATATGGTGACAAAACTGACCATACATTTCAGCACTTGCATTTTCTAGTTTTTCCAGCTTAGAAGAAACTCCCAAAGCTCCACTGGTGTTTATTTTCCCTAACAGAAGCCCAGAATTCTCCGACTAGAATCAGCGAATACCCCAAGGGAAAAAAAAAAAAAAAAAAAAAAGGTTGGCAATTCTCTGCTCAGCTAAGAATGGTTCTGTTTCTCTGAAATTTTTATTTATCTGGTTCTTATACCTGCCGTAGTTATCAGATACCTTTAAATCCATACCTGTATTTTAAAATGTAGCTGGCTTTTTTACCCTCTCTGCTGCAGGACATTGTCTCTGCCTTACAAAGCAGTTAACTTGCTATTGCCAGAAATGCTAAATCGTAATTAGGTAAATATATGTAAGACAATTCTGAATGACTTATCATCTTCCTTACGGAGAGTTAATTTAGTCTAAATTATGTGTGTCTTTTCTATTTTCAAATTCTTGGTTATATGATCATATTTCTAATGTGGTAACTATGTTGCTAAGACTGTTTCCAGCAGGATCATATATCACATGTTTAAATTTGTGTGTGTGTGTGTGTTTAATAGCATTGGATTAATTTAATCTGCCATTATTATTTTCCCTCCTTATGAATTAGGTACATTATATAAATCTTTAAAAAAAATAAACATCTGTGACCATGGCTATTTGGGAATTTCAAAACAGCAAATATTTATTATAGAAATAAGTGGCTCTCAAACTTGACCTTGCATCAGAATCACCTGGAGAGATTGTCAAAGCACAGATTGCTGAGCCTATTCTAGCGTTTTTGATCCAGTAGGTTTGTAGTGGGGTCTGAGGATTTTTACTTTTAACGTTCTCACTACTAATAATGCTTCTGGGAACAACACTTCGAGAGTCTCCAGTATAAAGAAATGAAACAGCTGCATGATTTTACTTTATTTTGTGCTTATGCAAACCTGAGATATGAAAAATGTAAGCAAGGGCAGAATGGTCCCTATAGCTTCCAGTTCTGCTCTATAATTTGCACTTACAAATGGCCTGTCAAGTTGGTTATACGATCAGCTATTTAAATATTGATGAGACTTTTTTTTTTTTTTTTCTCACTGCTGTTCTCAGCCTAGCCAGCTTGGAACTGTAAGCAAATCATGTTGTCAGTCAATGTGTAATGCACATTACTTTCTCTTTCTCTCCTTCACTGTATCTTCCAATAATTTCCTGTAAAACTTGCTGCTTACCTCTGACGGGAATAATGGCAGCTCAGGTCATCCATCAAACCAGCACTCTGTGTCAGCAGCTTCTCAAATGATATAAGGAGATTCTTACATGGCACAGCCATCAGAAATCCACAAAGAAGAAGTCACAATTGTCAACTTGGGTCATAAACCATAGGAAGTCTCAATGAGCCTTCTAGTACCTGCCAAGGCTAGTATTAAAGAATCAGGAGGATAGAAAGATAGCATGGCTACAAATGGCAGGTAAATATGTCTTTCAGTATTCAAATGCATACAATACAGCAATCCTCAGGGATCATTCACCTGTAGAAAACACATTTTGATATTACAAATATTCATTAAAGCATAAAATATTTTATTTGAATAAAAGTAATAAAGATGTCATTTTTTCTCATCCATTGCTCAGGTACATATGCCCGTTCCTATAAAACACCATTAGCTTTGACTTTAACAACTCTATGTATTTGGTAAATTTCACTGGTCAAGAAATTTTATGTAATTGTAATTTAATAATTTAAAGAGAACAAGATTTCTATCTTGTATTTTCTTCCCCCTTTTTACTGTATTTTTAAAAGTTTGGCCATCATTTCTAGACAGTGAGAAAAAAAGAATCCTTTGAGATTCTTATGTCAATTACAAAAACATTTTTGCCGTTGTTTTTCAAACAAAGGGACCATGTTTTTCAAAAAAGGTGGATGTATAACACTAACATAAAATTTAAACAAAATCAAAAAAAGCTCCCCATGTCAAAAATAGTATTGAAAAGATAAGAGTTATTAAAATTGAAGAGTAAAACACTTAGATTTCAAATACAATTTTAATATAAAAATAGGTCCCTTGTGGGATTACTCCATATTATTATAAATTATTAAATACAGATTGAACCTCTTTGTCTTTAACCCTTCTCTCTTATTTTAAATTTCTTTTCCAAGTTAATACCATCTGTGAGACTATCTGAACATATTTTCTTTTCTTTTCTTTCTCTTATTTTTTTTTTGATATGGAGTTTTCCTCTTGTTGCCCAGGCTGGAGTGCAATGCACGATCTTGGCTCACTGCAATCTCTGCCTCCGGGGTTCAAGCGATTCTCTTGCCTCAGCCTCCCATGTCGCTGGGATTACAGGCACCCACCACCACACCCAGCTCATTTTTTGTATTTTGAGTAGAGATGGGGGTTTCACCATGTTGGCCAGGCTGTTCTCAAACTCCTGACCTTAGGTGATACACCAGGCTCAGCCTCCCAAAGAACTAGGATTACAGGCGTGAGCCACAGCACCTGGCCTATCTGAACATATTTTCAAGGTTTCCAATATTTTATTTTGGTGGTGGTGATGGTGATCATAGTTTTAATCTCCAGGAGTTGTTTCACATTTTTTATGCCTTCTTATGGCATCATTTTGATTATTTTAAATATGTAGTGCTCAGATCTGTTTGGGTATATTTACTAGGGGTTTTTGTTTGTATTGCTTTTCTCTTCATTTCTTAAAATGCTTATTAATTCACTAATGTTCTGTAGTAAATTTTGAGATTCTGTTCCTTGAATGTTTGTACTTACACATACCTAATAACCATCCTTGTTGTTTATTATCTAAGAAAGAAAAAAAAATGAATAATTATCTGAGTTTCCTGAGCTTTATGACCAGTAGCATTGTTTCTCAATATATTTTTTCAGTGGATGCTATATCAGAGGAATAAGCTAAATTATGCTGTAGGAACCAACCACCCCTTCATTTTGGTGAATTGACATAAAGATTCATGACTTGCTCACACTGAACTTCCTCCTGCGGTTTGGTTCTGTGCTGCGTTTTAAATTGCCTTCACTTTGGGACTTATCATGGGACAGCAGTTACCACATGGATTTTTGTTGATCATTATGTAGAGAGAAAAAGAACATTAGGGACTCTTCTGGCAACAGTTAATTGCTCCAGTCTGGAAATGTTGCACAACTCATTGTCTGGAACTAGTTGGGAGGCCACATTCAATCACAAGAAGGGGACAAATTGCCATCCTATCCTGTGTCCCTTGAAAGTCCGAGATTTAAGAAAGAGATTTACAAGAATCATTAATGACTATCATAGAACGGAATATGGAAGCTCAGATCTGTGCATGATAGGATGTGGGTGTTCAATCCCAGCCTTCAATTTGTAATGCCTTAGTTGGGAGGCTTCTGTAAGGAAATGGATTTTCCAAGTGCCAGAATGACAAAGATTTTCACCTAAAACAACAAAATCCACACTAGATCCTCAGCTTACTCCAGATTCTTTAATCAATTGTGTTAAAGCAAAATGGTCTATTTTGGCTGGGCGCGGTGGCTCACGCCTGTAATCCCAGCACTTTGGGAGGCCAAGGCGGGCGGATCACGAGGTCAGGAGACCGAGACCATGCTGGCTAACACGGTGAAACCCCGTCTCTACTAAAAATACAAAAAAATTAGCCGGGCATGGTGACGGGAGCCTGTAGTCCCAGCTACTGGAGAAGCTGAGGCAGGAGAATGGCGTAAACCCGGAGAGCCGGCCACTGCACTCCAGCCTGGCGACAGAGCGAGACTCCGTCTCAAAAAAAAAAAAAAAAAAAGGAAGAAAAATGGTCTAATTTTTATTTAAACGAATAATGCATTAATTCTGCATAATGAACAAAATGAAAGAAAAAAAATAGGATGTAAACTCTGTCTTCAATCTTAACTTTTACTCTTGCACAATTTTTTACTTGCTGAATCAGAGCCAGGAGAACTTTGGAATGTCAGTACTAAGATTGTGTTACAACTCTTTTTGCACACCGTCATAACTTACATTAAACAGTAGCTTCCTATGAATTTCAACATATATATAACTTTAATTTTTTATTTGAATAAATGTACTATTATACATTGATTTCTATTTATTTTTATGTTATAGATTCAAAATGGTTTTAGGAGTGAGATTGATGTGTGTACAGTATCACTGTCTGAAAAGACGAGCTAAGATGTAGTTTTTGTCTGTTTCGTTATTTATTTTTTAAGTAATTACTTTAAATAAGTATTTCACTTTTCAGGTCTGTTAGCCCATACCCCCCATAAGAAGCAATTTTATTAACTAGAATACAGTCTTTCTATGCAATTCATTCTTCCTTTAGTCTTACACACTATATTCATGTCACTCATTTCAGCGAGGTTGCTTCATCCATTTGTAAAATAATTAGGTTCATTTGTACAGTCCACATTCCATTCTGTGATACCTCAACCTTGTAAGTAATTTTTTAATTGCATATATTGAATTTCAGTCTTTGTGCTACACTGTTTTATGAGTTTTTGACAAGTACAATGTTATCTGCCCATCATTACAGTAATACAGAGCGCTTCCACCACCCTAAAGCATCCTTATCCTAGACTTATTAAACACTCCCATTGCATAACCTTAGCAACAACTCATCTGTTTACCATGTCTAGAGTTTTGACTTTTCAGAATGTCAAATAAATGGAATCATATAGCATGTGGTTGTTTCAGACTTCCTTCTCCCACTTAGCATATATTTTTAAGATTTATTCATGTCTTTTTGTAGCTTAACAAGCCATTCCTTTTGTATGAACATACTACAGTTTCTTTATCCATTTATTTATTGAAGAATATCTTGTTTGCTTCCAGTTTTTGACATTTATAAATAAAACTGTTATAAACATCAGTGTGGAGACTTTTGTCTAGACATAAGTTTCAAATTATTTTGTTAAATACCTAGGAGTGTGATATGGTGAGACTATGTTTAGTTTTGCAAGAAGCTGCCGAATTATCTTCCAAAGTGGCTCTGCTATTTCACATTCTCACCAGCAGCAAATAAGAGTTCCTGTTAACAGGCATACCGGCTTACATTTGATCTTGTCTGTTTTTTAATTAAATTTTCGCTATTCTAATAGATGTGCAGTGGTATCTCATTGCTGCTTTAATTTGCAATTTTCTAATGATGTATGATGTTGAACATATTTTCACATGCTAATTAGCCATCTACATGTCATCTTTGGAAGGTATCTGTTCAGGTCTAATGCCCTAAGGTTGTTTGTATTCTTATTGTTAAATTTTAAATGATCTTTGTATATTTTGGATACAAGTTCTCTAGAAAATCTGTGGTTTGAAAATATCTAGTCTGTGAATTATCTTTTCCTTCTCTTAACTGTCTTTATAGTGTAAAAAAAATTTAATTTAATGTTAGGTATATCCATTTTTATGGATCATGCATTTGGAATATCTACAATTCATCAACAAACCCAAGATCATGTAAATTTTTCTAAATCTTTTATCCTTCTTTATACATTTTAGATTCAGTTTGTAGATACCTACAAAATAGGTCACTGGGATTTTGAATGACATTGAGTTCTATTATTAATAAAATTGCAAATCATTGACATCTTAAAAATATTGAGTCCTGGCCGGGCGCGGTGGCTCAAGCTTGTAATCCCAGCACTCTGGGAGGCCGAGACGGGCGGATCACGAGGTCGGGAGATCGAGACCATCCTGGCTAACACGGTGAAACCCCGTCTCTACTAAAAAATACAAAAAACTAGCCGGGCGAGGTGGCGGGCTCCTGTAGTCCCAGCTACTCCGGAGGCTGAGGCAGGAGAATGGCGTAAACCCGGGAGGCGGAGCTTGCAGTGAGCTGAGATCCGGCCACAGCACTCCAGCCTGGGCGACAGAGCCAGACTCCGTCTCAAAAAAAAAAAAAAAAAATTGAGTCCTTCAATGCTTGAATATTGAGTAGTTCTCATTTTATTTAGAAATTGTTTTGTTACTTTCTTCTTTGTCTTGTAGGCTTTGGATTCTATAGTCTATTCATATGATTTTTTTAGGATTTATCCTCAGATTTTTATTTTGGGGGTGCTATATTTTATGGTATATTTAAAATTATAGTTTTCAATACAGTGTATATTAAAATACATTATTTTACTATATTGACTTCACATACTGTGAATTTGTTTACTGATTTGTTAGTTCCAGATTTTTTTGGGTAGATTCTTTGGGGATTTTTGACATAAATAATCAACCATCTGCAAAATGTAGCACAGCAACTTTTCCTTTTCAATATGTTTAGTTTCTAGGACTTTAAGTATTATTTTGATCGGGGTAACGGGTGTAACAGAATATCCTTGCTTTTTTTTTTTTTTTCCAAATTGAGGAAAAATACTCTAGTTTCTCAACTCAAATTATAAGGGTTGCTGTAGGATTTGAGTAGATGTTCTTTATCAAGTTGAAAGTATTAACTGCTTACTTTGCCGAGAATGTTTATTATGAATGGGATTTTGTCAAATGCTTTTTCTGCCTCAATTAAAATGTTCGCTTGAATTTCTTTTTTAGCATATTGATATGCTTGATTATATTTATTTGTAAAGAATAAATGTTGAGACAGATTTTTCACAAGAGATCTTTCTGTATGTTGAGACAGATTGTATTGGTGGAATAGCGCTTACTTGGCTGTAGTGTGTAGTACTTTCTATACAGTTTGTTTGTATTTACTTTGCTAAGTAGATCTCAGCTTTAATTTTCTGTATTTTTCTTTCCCTCTAGATTTTGGTGGCAGTTTACCCTGCAACCTCAGTTCTTAGATGGGTCCAAGAAAAGTTATTGAATTTTACAGCTTTTTCTTGTTATAAATAAGGATGAAAGTGATGACTACCAAACACTATATGTTGGAGTTAAAATCAGGAGCCCCCTGCTATCCCATCCGGTTAAAACAAAAACAAAAACAAAACAAAACTGTGTCTTAGTCCTCATGAAATAATAGTGATACCCTTCCGCAAAAAAAAAAAAAAAAAAAAAAAAAATTCGCCAAAATAATTGCGCAGTAATTGTGACACTTCCATCTCCTAATTTTTCTTTCATGATTTACTTTTTATTTTTTATTATTTTTAGTTCATTTTAAAAATATTGTTTCAATAGATTTGGGGGAACAGGGGGTTCTTTGTTACACGGATAGGTTCTTTAGTGGTGATTTCTCAGATTTTGGTGCACTCATCACCTGAGCAGTGTACAGTATACCAAGGTAATGTGTAGCCTCTTATCCCTCACCCCCCACCCACCCTTTCCTCCAAATCCACAAAGTCTGTTGTATCATTCTTATGCCCCTGCATCCTCACAGCTTAGCTCCCACTTTAAAGTGAGAACATACAATGTTTGGTTTTCCATTACTGAGTTATTTAAGTTAGAATAATGGTCTCCAACTCCATCCAGGTTGCTACTAATGTCATTATTTCCTTCCTTTTTATGGCTGAGTAATATTCCATGGTGTATGTATATATGTATATATTACACTTTCTTTATCCACTCGTTAATTGATGAGCATTTAGGCTCGCTCCATATATTTGCAATTGTGAATTGTGCTGCTATACGCATGCACTTGTGCAAGTGTCCTTTCCATATCATGACTTCTTTTCCTCTGATAGATGCCCAGTAGTGGGACTGCTGAATCAAATGGTAGATCTACTTTTAGTTCTTTAAGGAATCTCTATATTGTTTTCCATGGTGGTTTTACTAGCTTACATTCCCACCAACAGTGTAAAAGTGTTCCCTTTTCACCACATCCAAGTCAACATCTATTATTTTTTGATTTTTTAATTGTGGTCATTCTTGAAGGAGTAAAGTGATATCGCATTGTGGTTTTCATTTGTATTTCTTGGATAATTAGTGAACTTGAGCATCTTTTCATACGTTTGTTGGCCATTTGTATATCTTCTTTTGAGAATTGTCTGTTCATGCCCTTAGCCTGCCTTTTGATGGGATTGTTCTTTTTTTTTTTTTTTCTAGCTGATTTGTTTGAGTCCTTGTGGATTCTGGACATTAGTCCTTTGTTGAATGCATAATTTGCAAAATTTTTCTCCCACTCTGTGGGTTGTCTGTTTACTCTGCTGATGGTTTATTTTGCTGTGCAGACCTTTTTGTTTAATTATGCCTTATGTATTATCTTGTTTTTTGTTACATTTACTTTTGGGTTCTTGGTCATGAAGTCTTTGACTAAGCTAATGTCTAGAAGGGTTTTTCCAAAGTTATCTTCTAGAATTTTTATGGTTTCATGTTTTAGATTTAAGTCTTTGATCCATCTTTAGTTGATTTTTGTATAAGATGTGAGATGAGGGTCCAGTTTCATTCTTCTACATGTGGCTTGCTGATTATTTCAGCACCAATTGTTAAACAGGGTGTCCTTCCCCACTTTATGTTTTCATTTTCTTTGTTGAAGATCAGTTGGCTATAAATATTTTGCTTTATTTCCTGGTTCTCTATTCTGTTTCATTGGCCTATGTGCCTATTTTTATACCAGTACCATGCTAGTCTGGTGACTATGGCCTTATAGTATAGTTTGAAGTTGGGTAATGCAATGCCTGTACATTTGTCCTTTTTGCTTAGTCTTGCTTTGACTATGTGGCTCTTTTTTGGTTCCATATGAAATTTAGGACTGTTTTTTTCTAGTTGATTGAAGAATGATGGGGCTATTTTGATGGTAATTGCGTTGAATTTGTAGATTACTTTGGCAATATGGTCATTTTCAAAATATCGGTTCTGTTCATCCTTGAGCATGGGATGTGTTTCTGTTTGTTTGTGTCATCTATGATTATTTTCAGCAGTGTTTTGTAGTTTTCCTTAGAGAGATCTTTCACCTCTTCAGTTAAGGATATTTCTAAGTATTTTATTTTATTTTACTTTTTTGCAGCTGTTGTAAAAGGGGTTGAGTTCTTGATTTGATTCTCAGCTTAATTGATGTTGGTATATAACAGGCCTACTGATTTGCATACATTACAATTGTATACTGAAACTTTGTTGAATTAATTTACCAATTCCATAGCTTTTTGGATGAGTCATTAGTGTTTTCTGGGTATACAATCATGTCATCAGCAAACAGTGTCAGTTTGGTTTCCTCTTGACCAATTTGGATGCTCTTTATTTCTTTCTCTAGCCTGATTACTCTCGCTAGGACTTCCAGTACTCTGTTGAATAGAAGTAGTGAAAGTCAGCATGCTTCTCTTGTTACAGTTCCCAGAGGGAATGATTTCAACTTTTCCTCATTCAGTATAATGTTGACGGTGGGTTTGTCATAGATGGCTTTTATTACCTTAAGTTATGTCCTTTCTATGCTGTTGCTCATGAGGGTATTAATCATAAAGAAATGCTGGATTTCATCCAGTGAATTTTATGCATCTATTGAGATGTCCATATGATTTTTGTTTTTAATTCTGTTTATGTGGTTTATCACATTGACTTGCATGAGTTAAAACATCCCTGCATCCCTGTTATGAAACCCACTTGATCATGGTAGATAATTTTTTTAAAAATATACTTCTGGATTTCAGCATTAATATTTTGTTGAGGATTTTTAGATTTATGTTTATCAGGAATATTGATCTGTATTTATCTCTTTTTTGTTATGTCTTCCCTGGTTTGGGTATTAAGGTGATACTGGCTTCATATAATGATTTAGGAAGGACTCCCTCTTTATTTATCTTTTGGAATAGTTTCCATAGGATAGGTGCCAATTCTTCTTTGAATTTCTGATAGGATTCAGCTGTGAATCCATCTGGCCCTGGGCTTTTTTTTTGATGGTAGTTATTTTCATTACAATTTCAATCCTGCTACTTGTTATTGGTCTGTTCAGAGTTCCTATTTCTTCCTGGTTTAATCAAGAGGGCTGTAAATTTCCTGGAATGTATTCATCTCTTCTAGGCTTCTAGTTCATGTGCCTAAAAGTGTTCATAGTAGCCTTGAATGATCTTTTGTATTTCTGTGGTATTGGATGTAATATCTCCCATTCTCTTTCTAATTGAGTTTATTTGGATTCTCTCTCTTCTTTTCTTGGTTAACCTCACTAATGTTCTATCAATTTTGTTTATCTTTTCAAAAAGCCAGCATTTTGTTTCATTTATCTTTTGTATAATTTTTTGTTTCAATTTCATTTAATTCTGTTGTTATATTTGTTATTTATTTTCTTCTGCTGGATTTGGGTTTGATTTGTTCCCATTTCTCTAGTTTCTTGAAGTGTGAGCTTAGATTGTCTATTTGTGCTCTTTCAGACTTTTTGATGTAGGCATTTAGTTCTATGAACTTTTCTCTTAGCACTGCTTTTGCTGTATCCCAGTGGTTTTGATAGATTGTACTGCTACTATCATTCAGTTCAAATAATTGTTTTAATTTCCATCTTGATTTCATTGTTGACCCAAAGATCATTTAGAAGCAGATTATCTAATTTCCATGTATTTGTGTAATTCTGAGTGTTCCTTTAGAGGTTAATTATAAAATGTGTTTATCTGTGGTCTAAGAAATTACTTGATATAATTTCAATTTTCTTAAGTTTATTGAGGATTATTTTGTGACCTATCATATGGCATATCTTGGTGAAAGTTCCATGTACTGATGAAAAGAATGTATATTCTGCAGTTGTTTGGTTCTGTACATATCTGTTAGGTTTATTTATTTTAGGGTATAATTTGAGTCCATTGTTTCTTTGTTGACTTTCTGTCTTGATTTCCTTTCTAATGCTATCCGTGGAGTTTTGAAGTCTCCCACTATTATTGTGTTGCCATCTATCTCATTTCTTAGGTCAAGTAGTAATTGTTTTATAAATTTGGGAGCTCCAGTCTTAGGTGCATATATATTTAGGATTGTGATTTTTTCCTGTTGGACTAATCCTTTTATCTTTACATAATGTCCCTCTTTGTCTTTTTTAACTATTGTTGCTGTAAAGTCTGTTTTGTCTGATATAAGAATAGCTGCTACTGCTTTCTTTTGGTTTCTATTTGCAAGGAATGTCTTTTTCCACTCCTTTACCTTATGTTTATGTGAGTCCTTATGTGTTAAGGGCATCTTTTGAAGACAGTATGTACTTGGCTGGTGAATTTTTATCCATTCTGCCATTCTTTACCTTTTAAGTGGAGCATTTAGGCCATCTACATTCAACATTACTAATGAGATGTGATACTGTTCTATTCATCATGCTAGTTGTTGCCTGAATATCTTGTTGTTGTTGTTGTTTTAATTGTGTTATTGTTTTATAGGCCATGTGAAATTTATGCTTTCAGAAAGTTCTATTTTAGTGTATTTTGAGGTTTTGTTTCAAGATTTAGAACTCCTTTTAGCAGTCCTGAGAGTAGAGGCCTGGTAGTCCAAATTCCCTCAGCATTTGTTTGTCTGAAAAGGGCTTTATCTTTCCTTCATTTATTATGCTTAGTTTTACTGGATGCAGAATTCTTGGCTGATAATTATTTTGTTTAAGGAAACTAAAGATAGAACCTCAATTCCTTCTTGCTTGCAGGTTTTCTGTGGGGAAATTTGCCAGTGATCTGATATATTTTCATCTATAGGTTACCTGAGATTCTTTCCTTTATCTTGCCTTCAGATAACCTGATGACTACATGTCTAGGTGATGATCATTTTTCAATCAATTTCCTAGATGTTCTTTGAGCTTATTGTATTTGGATGTCTAGATCTCTAGCAAGGCCATGGAGGTCTTCCTTTATCATTTCCTCAAAAGAGTTTTCCAATCTTTTAGATTTATCTTCTTCCTCAGAAACATCAATTATTCTTACGTTTGGTTGCTTAACATAACCCCAAGCTTCTTGGAAGTTTTGTTCATTTTTCTTAATTCTGTTTATGTTAGATTGGATTAATTTGGAAAGTCTTGTCTTTGAACTCTAAAATTCTTCCTTCTACTTATTTGATTCTGTTTTTGAGATTCTCCAGTGTATTTTACATTTCTCTAAGTGTGCCTTTCACTTCCAGAAGTTGGTGATTGTTTTCTATTGATGATATCTGTTTCTCTAGAGATCATTTTTGTCCATATCCTGTTTCTTTTTTTTTTTTTTTTTAATTTGTTTACATTGGATTTTGCTCTTCTCTGGTACCTCCTTGAGTAGCTTAATCATCTACCTGAATCATTTTTCTGGCAATTCAGATATTTCTTCTTGGTTTGGATCCATTGCTGGTGAGCTAGTGTGATCTTTTGGGGGTACTAAAGAATCTTTTTTGTCATATTACCAGAATTGTTTTTCTTGTTCCTTCTCCTTGGGGTAGACTATGTCAAAGGAAAGATCTGGGACTCAAGGCTGTTGTTTAGATTCTTTTGTCCCATGGGGTGATCCTTTGATGTGGTGTTCTTTTCCTTCACCTAAAAAATGGGACTTCGTGGGAGCCAGACTATAGTGATTGTTATTGCTCTTCTGGGTCCAGCCAGTAGTAGGGTAGAAGGGTGCATATGTGACATTCAAAGACATAATTTCAAAACTGGGAGCTAAATTGTGTGATGTCCTAAGAACATACTATAAGAAGCACTTATTGCTACCGTTTTTTAAAGAAGCCATTACAGTTACTGATAACAGAAAAACCTTGCTCCAAGAAAAAAGGAAACAATAGCTAATTCCTTCACTTATACCACCCTGGCTACTTAGAGGTCCTGAGCCTGTCCACATGAGAACTTCACTACCAGCATAACCTGCATTTGAGAAAACCAGTGCATTAAACTAAGCCACAACCAAGGACTCTCACAGAGTCTACTTCACATTCCTCCTACCTCCACCAGAGCTGGTGCTGGTATTCACAGCGGGGACTCTTCCTTCATTGAGTCTTTTCCTTCATTTTTAACCAGCCAGGGTCTACTTCAATCTCACTCTTAATCTATAATAATGAGATAGATGGTTTAAAACTTTTCTAATCACGACGAAAAAGATGTTCACCTAAAAAGACATAGCAATGTGCATAGCATTTAGGTATCTCTTCAACATTTCTTTGTGGGAGGAATTACTACACAATTATATCAGAACCAACAAAAAGTCTTGCTTATTTTTGTGTACATTTATTTTTAAATTGTAAGAGATATAGAGATGTGGCACTCAGCTTCCCCTTCAGGAAAGGTCTAGCTCTTGAGCTTCCAGGAGTCCCAGTAACTGATATTCTCAGGCTAATAGAACCTTTGGGGTCACCTCAGCTTTCCAAATAAGAATAGGGACAGTCAATGTATTTCCTGAGTTGCAAGTAATGCACTTGCAACTATTTGTGTCTTGCATATTTCTGGTGTGCCCCCAAATCTCCAGGTTATTTCACTTGTATTTCCTTCATCTAAACTATTTTCAATCAGTAGAAAAAAATCTATTAGCCACCTTAATTTATTTCTTCTCAAAAAGTTATTTTTATACCACTTCATATTTTTATTTTTTTTTTCAATTTAGAATAGTTCCATATATACAGAAAAGTTGTGAAGACAGTACAGAGAATTCTCATAGTATCCGACAATTATTTTCACTATTTATATTACACAGTAGTATGGTAATTTGTCACAACTGAGGAACAAATTTTGATACATTACTTGATGTATGGAAGAAAAAACCCGCTGGGTGCCATTCCCTACCACTCACTGAATTATGGGAGCAAAAAGCCACAACAAAAAGAACTGTATATAAGCATTATTGTCTAGTTCATAAACTTTTTTTCTATGAAGTACAGATTAATAATTCTGAAATCATTCTCTGTGAGAAAACTAGAATCAAAAATCTAAGTAAATGACTGGTGGATTTTGGGAGCTAAGTTTTCACTTTTGGAGTAGTAGGTACAGATATTTACATATAAAATATGTATAGATAAGGCACATATACTTCCTTGCTCTTTTTGTTGTGAGAGCATAGATGCCAATGATATCGCAAAAGCAACAAGCACATCTAGAGTCAAGAACTTGTTTTATAATATCATTTTTTATTACAACATAAGTGCAAAACCTATAGTATGCAATCCCATAAGAGCAACCAGGAATTCTTGGGGAAATCACTGACTCTAGGACTCTTACTTCTAGGATAAATGATGAATTCTTAATTTCCATCAAGAGAAGGAAATTATCAAGGTAAACCTGGAACACCTTGCAGTGCCAAACAATATTGATAAAAAAAAAAAAGTCAAAAACGTTGATGGAGATGTGTGAAAGAGAAACAAGAGCCAGCTGGATAACCTCCCAATGGCAATAGCTAAAACAATTTTAGAGAAGAAAGAAAAAGAGAAAGAGAGAGACAGAGAGAAAGAAAGAATTATGAGATTACAGAAAGAAAGAATTATGAGATTATAGAAAGAAAAAATAATCCTTGAATTATAGAAAGAAAGAATTATTGGATTATCAAAAGAGAAATAAAGAAAGAAATGAATTATTGGGTTATAACCCAAAACAAAAATAAATATCTGTGGTACATACTGTTATATACATATGATTGAATAAACAAATCTCATGTAGAGATTCCAATTGACCCCCCACTCTTTAAGAGCGGGCTGTGCATGGTGATACCCTTCTAAAAAGTACAGTATGGAAAGTTGAAAAAAGAGTAACTTTATAATGGAGGTACTTAACCATCATTGCCTCAGCTAAGTGACCTTGGTTAATATAAATAGTAGTGTTGTATTGATAAGATATATTTGACATGATGGAAGAAATAGTACTTTATGTCACTCTCTGTAGTTTTCTTCCTCAAAATCCTATAACCCCAGTATAATCAAAGAAATCGTCAGACGCTAGTTGTGAGACATTCTTCCAAATATCTGACTAGAACCTCCCTTCCCCAATGCCATCAAGATTGTCAAAAACAAGAGAGGTCTGGGAAACTGCCTCATCCAAGAGGACCCTATGGAGACATGATCACAAAATATAAAACAGGAAAAGATGCTAAAAAAGAAAAATAACATTAGTTTAAAATTAATTGTATCTGAATAAATTATGGAATGTTTTTAATAAAATTTTAGCAGTATCTATAATAATGTACTGAAATTAACATCAATATTAGTGTTTAAGTAATATCAATGATACATCAAGTAATGTATCAAAATTTGTTCCTCAGTTGTGACAAATTACCATACTACTGTGTAATATAAATAGTGAAAATAATTGTGGGATATTGTGAGAATTCTCAGTACTGTCTTCACAACTTTTCTGTATATATGGAACTATTCTAAATTGAAAAAAGTAGTAAAAATATGAAGTGGTATAAAAATAACTTTTTGAGAAGAAAAAAAATAAGGTGGCCAATAGATTTTTTCTACTGATTGAAAATAGTTTAGATGAGGGAAATATAAGTGAAATAACCTGGAGATTTGGGGGCACACCAGAAATATGCAAGACACAAATAGTTGCAAGTGCATTACTTGCAACTCAGGAAATACATTGACTGTCCCTATTCTTATTTGGAAAGCTGAGGTGACCCCAAAGGTTCTATTAGCCTGAGAATATCAGTTACTGGGACTCCCTGCAGCTCAGGAACTAGACCTTTCCTGAAGGGGAAGCTGAGTGCTATATCTCTGTATCTCTTACAATTTAAAAATAAATGTACACAAAAATAAGCAAGACTTTTTGTTGGTTCTGATACAATTGTTTTATTACTATGCAAAATGAAACTGATAAAATCTGTTTACAGTATCCCAAGGGAGTGATCTCTGTTTGAAACCATGTGTTTCCTTTCTTAATTTGTCCACATCTGCCAATTATTGTATACATCCTACTTTTTATTGTATTATATTAGCTGATGCTGGAATTTTTCTTCTTTTGGTTAAGATTATTTCTATTTATATAGTATACTTGATTAACACCTGCAATTGCTACATATCTATTAAGTATTAAATTTTTCATGCAGTATTACCAAAAAGTATGTTTCCACCAAAAATATTCACACAATGCTGATTGTTTTTAATTTCAAAATCTGTCTTCCTCTGAATTACCTTTTTTCTTTGATCCCTGTCTGTCTTTCCCCCTTTACTGAATTTGAAAAGCAGAATCTTCCAGAACTTATTTTTATTAAAAATGTATATTTCTTTTTTTTTTTTTTTTGAGACGGAGTCTCGCTCTGCCGCCCAGGCTGGAGTGCAGTGGCCGGATCTCTGCTCACTGCAAGCTCCGCCTCCCGGGTTCACGCCATTCTCCTGCCTCAGCCTCCCGAGTAGCTGGGACTACAGGCGACCGCCACCGCGCCCGGCTAGTTTTTTGTATTTTTTTTTTTTTTTAGTAGAGGCGGGGTTTCACCGTGTTAGCCAGGATGGAAAAATGTATGTTTCTTAACACATATCTCCACAAACTAATAATAAAGAGAAATTCTTAGGTATGGGCAATTTCAAATTTTACGATTTAGTAATAACCTCAAGTAGTACAAGTACAATGTGATACTTTAATAGTTTTGTGACGGTGATTGTGGATAGCTGCTTATAAATTTCTCAAAATAAATTATTGAGTGATGATAAATTAATGCATTAACAACTTCCAAATGATTGAATGAAAGGCAATTTAAGTTGCATTATCTTAGGTGTAAAAGCTACCCACAATATATATAGGAATATATTCAAATGTTCTGCAGTGAAATAAACATTTTTAAATACTTTATTTTAACCACATTTACAAGCTAAAATAAAGTTAAATATGAAAAACAAAGCTAGGAGGCTCAGCAATCAGGCGCTTTAAAAATAATATATTAGTTTATTATTTTTAATTAAGTAAGCATATTCAACTATTAAAATAAATGTCATTCAGAGACAGTATTGGAGTTACTATTGTTCCGGAAAGAAAAAAAAAACAAAAAACTAAATTTGAAAATTATGGAGAAGCAGACTTAGGTTCAATTTAAGTGATGTACCTAAACTTCTAGACACTGTACTTGTATCATAATAGGTTCTTGATTACTGAAAATTTTCTGGTAGTAAATAGGTGACCCTCTTACTATAGTGAATATCTCTATACTGACTCATGAATTAGGCTATGAGTCCTGTATTATGATCCCTTTCAACTAAAATATTCTATCACTAGATTTTTTTTATAAATATCTAATTGTATCATCATAAATCAATAGTTGTATTACTCACATAATTCTTTTCCAGATGTAACTCTCAGAGATTGTTTGACCAAGCAACGAATATTATTTTCTTCATAAAACATTACCTAAAAATCATTTACTTCAAATAAATTTGCTGTTCATAAAATATGTTAGAAAGATCATTTGTATTATTATATAAAATGCTTTATTCTTTTTGCTAAAAAATTGACAATATTGTGAGTCAGTGAGATTATACTTTTTATTGTTTTCTGCTGTATTTCCTTTCTGTACAAATGAACTATAAACTAAAGATGATTTCTATGTAAAAAATGTCTATATAAAATCGTGCCTCATATAATACATTAGCAACTTACATTTCACCTATTTGGAACTGAAATAATATTAAAATGTATATTTACTTTCTAATGACTATATGAGAAATACTAAAATTTCAGCAGCATTGTATGTGGTAAGCTTTTTCTTTTAATTCCTAAAAGTAATATGGGTATAAAAGGTCTAACAGTTTCACTTTATCACTTCATATCAATTGTGTTAAAATTAATACCAATTATCCTGAACTCCCACCCGAAAGTTATAGTTTTCACCTTTCTTTTTCTCAAACAAATTTGTACTGTAACAAAACGCACATGTAATTAGGTTACTTTTTCATATTGCTAGCATATTGTGTAATTTATTTTATAGTGTTTCAGAGTATTTTAGAGAACTTTGACCTTGGAGCCTATTACAGTATAGTCATGAATTTAATGATGGCATTCTCTCACCTATCCCCCTCCCGCCATTTTCCTTCCCTCCCTCCCTCCCTCCCTCCCTCCCTTCCTTCCTTCCTTCCTTCCTTCCTTCCTTCCTTCTTCTTTCCTCCTTCCTCCCTCCCTCCCTTCTTTTCTCTTCTCTTCTCTTCTTTTCTTTCTCCCTCCCTCCCTTCCTCCGTCCCTCCCTCCCTTCTTCTGACCCTCCCTCCCTTCCTCCCTCTCTTCCTTCCTCCCTCCCTCCCTCCCTCTCTCTTTCTCTCTTTCTTTCCTTTTGACAGAGTCTTGCTCTGTCACTCAGGCTGAAGTGCAGTGGCATGAACTCGGCTCACTGAAACCTACACCTCCCAGGTTCAAGCAATTCTCCTGCCTCAGCCTCCTGAGTAGCTGGGATTACAGGCCTATGCCACCATGCCCAGCTAATTTCTTTTTCTATTTTTAGTAGAGAGGAGATTTCACCATGTTGGTCAGACTGGTTTGGAACTCCAGACCTCGTGATCCACCCGCCTCGGCCTCCCAAAGTGCTGGGATTACAGGCATGAGCCACCGCAGCTAGCTTCCTTCCTTCCTTTTCTTCTTTTCCTTCCTTTTCTTTTCTTTTCTTTTCTTTCTTTCTTTCTTTCTTTCTTTCTTTCTTTCTTTCTTTCTTTCTTTCTTTCTTTCTTTCTTTTTCTTTCTTTTTTCTTTCTTTCTTTCTTTTCTTTCTTTCTTTTTCTTTCTTTTACTTTTTCCTCTCTCTTTTTCTGTTTCTCTTTCTCTCTTTCCTTCCTTCCTTCCTCCCTTCCTCCCTCCCTCCCTCTCTCTCTCTTTCTCTATTTCTCTCTTCTTTCTTTCTTTTTTTTTCTCTCTCTCTCCCTTCCTTCATTCCTCTCTCTCTGTCTCTTCTTCTCTTCCTTCCTTCCTTCCTTCCTTCCTTTCTTCCTCTCGCTCTTCCTTTCTTCCTTCATTCCTCTCTCTCTGTCTCTCCTTCTCTCTCTCTTTCTCTCTTTCTTTTCTTTCTTTCCTTTAGACAAACATTGAGAATATCATATTAGGACATGTTTCTTTCTTCTTTGGGTGCTAATAGGTCAAAAGACAAATCCAATAATGAAAGGTAAATGTAAATTTGCTTTCTTACAGGCTCATAAGCTGTTTTTTTTTTTTTTTTTTTTTGAATGGAAGCATTTGACAACATAACAGCCTTCTCAGTGAAATTTTAGACACTATTAGAACATTTTTCTTTCTCTATTGGGCTGTAATAGGCTAACAGAGATATCTAGCAATAAAAGGCAAATGAAAGCATACTTTCTTAAAAATGCATCATAAATGAAAATGTATTGATGTGGAAAGTTGGAGAACCTTAAGTTAAATAAACAAGTTTTTTTTTTTTTTTTTTTTTTTTGGTAACTTTCTGCAATACATTTACTTATAATAATAATAGAATGATATAACAATAAAAATGCATTATAAATTGTTTTGTTTCAGTGAATGAGAGTTTATCAAAGAAAGGCCTTTGTAGGCAAACATTGTGAATTTGTTATTACAATATGTTTCTTTCTCCATCAGTTTGTATTATGCCAGTTTACATATACATCTCTGAAAGGCAAATGTAAGCCTGTTTGGTTTTTTTTTAAATTTATTTTTATTTTATTTTAGATTCAGTGGGTACATATGCATGTGTGTTACACAGGTATATTATGTACTTGTGGGAATTGGGTTTCTTTTTTTTTTTTTTTTTTTTTTTTTGAGACGGAGTCTCGCGCTGTGTCACCCAGGCTGGAGTGCAGTGGCGCGATCTCGGCTCACTGCAAGCTCCGCCTCCCGGGTTCACGCCATTCTCCTGCCTCAGCCTCCGAGTAGCTGGGACTACAGGCGCCCGCCACCACGCCCGGCTAGTTTTTCGTATTTTTAGTAGAGACGGGGTTTCACCATGTTAGCCAGGATGGTCTCGATCTCCTGACCTCGTGATCCGCCCGCCTCGGCCTCCCAAAGTGCTGGGATTACAGGCTTGAGCCACCGCGCCCAGCCGGGAATTGGGTTTCTAGTGTATCCTTTACCCAAATAGTGAACACTGTATCTGTTAGGTAATTTTTCAACTCCCAACCTGCTTCTACTCTCCCCTATTTTGGAGTCCCCAGTGTCTATTATTTCCATCTTTATTTCGATGTGCTAATTGTTTAGCTATGACTTACAAGTAAGAACATGTGGTATTCGGTTTTCTGGAAATTAGCTTTACGGGATGAAATTGCCTTTCAATAGCGATTGACTTTGTTTCTATTTAGTATCATCATCCCTCATGTTTTCAACTAGATAAAATATTTAACGTATAAAAATTTATTTTCTAGACATGTCTGTGAACTGATTGATCTATATAGGTAATGTAACATTTCATCCTATCATTTAGTATAGGTGTAACAAATAAAACCATTCACTAGCCCCTGCATTAGTTGTTTACAGAGTATATCACCTATAACACTTTCTCATGTTCTCCTAGTTGTCCACCTATAGCCAATTAGATGGTACTCTTGTTCATTTTGTGGAGCTCAATTGAGCCTATATTTCATTTCCATTGATTTCAGTCTCTGAATTTGTTGTTGAAGAACACACATAAATATACCCAGTATACAACAAAACTTTAAAACTTGCACACATTTTCTAGTTATTGTAGAATGCAATTACATTAAATTACAATTACGTGAAAGTTTTACTGAAATAAAAAAAAAATTGAGCAAAGATGTAACAAAGTATATAGTGGTTTATAATTTGTAATGACAATTTGATTTACATTTTTTCATCTCTGATTAAATTCTGTTGTATTACAGTACAATTTATATTTTCTTTTTGAAATTCTTCTCTCCTTGCCATGTATAAGTAAGACAATGACTTGATTCACTTAGCTGTTTTTCTAAAATCACTACTTTGTGCTTGTCTATGGGATTTATATTTTTCTCACAGCCAAATCAGTTGATTCTTATAAAATGCAAGACAGTTTTAAAAAGAAAATTTGAATATACTTTATTGCTAATTAATTCACTATTGCTTTTATTCCTTAACTCTATATAAAAGAAATTAGAAACATTTGTATTACATCTACATTCTTTTATGTGCATTTATCCATGTTACATACACAAATTGAATGAACATTTTGAAATTCCAAAGGTGTTACATGTATGCCATCATCCACTTGCATACATATCCTATTTAAAAGTATGTTAAACATACATAGACCAATTCTTTTTATGACTCTAAATAGTACAGGCCCAAATATTTCCGTTTATACTGAGCACTAATTGTTAAATTTATGCACTCTTATACAACCAGGCACATTTTTGAGAACCTCTTGGTGCTTCAGATTAGATAAAGATGGGATGAGTTCCCACCATTAAGTTCACTCTTCCATTTGGAAGGCAGACTATTATGGATTCTAAAATATTAGACACTTTCAATTTCTCTTATGAAAAGAAGTGAAATAACCTAGAAGAATATGACTGAAATTACTAAAAAAAAAAAAAAAAAGTCAGTGAAACCTATTTTGATATAGAATGTGAGAAGCTGCGACATAGCAAAAAAGGTGCTGAAAGCTCTCTTAATCCATCTTAGGGAGATCTGTTCTTTGCTGTGCAGGCCAAGAAGAATGGCAATTCTTTCACAACTTGAGGAAGATTATTTTACTACTCTTCTTATCATCCTTCTGCTTGAAAGCACATAATTAAAACTAATGTAAAATTGAAAGCAACTCACTTCCCTCACAAGTGAGAATCGTGTTGATTAAACGAATAAGACTTTGAAGTAAAACAGGAAAACTCCTGGTAAAACTTGCAATGTTTTAATTTTCTATTCAGAATTCCAAAATCCTCTAATAGCAGATTCTATGCTATTTAAAACTTGTCAGCACTGAAGTTATTCTGACAAAATTACAATAAGTGTCAGTGAAGGAGAATTTTAATAAGTAAAATAGTTTCTGAGTTAAGCATAATTTCATCCCCTCCAGAATTCAACATCTGCTCAAGCAGCACATTACTCTGTCTCAAAATGAAGAAGAGTCGTATTTTTCCAAAGGTAACAATTAAGCTAGTTCAGTATTAAAGATTTTTAGAGCATCTGGTTAGGATTTACCTAAGATCAACAAAGTTTAACCTAATCAAAATAGTATAAATGACTGGCTCAGATGCTCTTGGAATATGCTGATAATATTAATAATGGCTCATTGATATCTTTAATTTTGATGATAGATAATTCTTAATAACTCCATATTTAATTTCTTAATTGAATCTATACAGGGGAAATATTTGTATTAATTAGAGAAAATATATAATTTAAATATGTATTCACGTGTCTAAATTCATCAGACTTTAGAATCAATATTTTAATAAGGAAAATTATTTGATTACCAGAAAGAATTTAGAATATTTAGTAGACTAAACATAGAATGTTGGCAGTCTCTTATTTTCTTTTTGCATTCATTTACCACTACTACTTAAGAGTAAGACTTTTGCATTTGCTGTCTACTGCTGCATAACAAATTACCCACAACTAGCAACTTAAACAATTACACATTTACTATTTCACAATTTCTGAGGGTAAGGTACTTGGAAATGACTTAGCTGGGTGGTTCTATCTCAGGTTCTTTTGTAAGGCTGCAATAAAGATGTTAACTGGAGCTGCAGTCAATTGAGGTCTGGACTAGACTGTAGAATCCTTCTCTAGAAGGTTTTCACAAAGCTAAGAGGAAGACAGAGTTCCTCGCTGGCTCTTGACACACAGTGACATTTTCACATTACACAGGCCTTTCCTAAAGGCTGCTTGAGTATCCTCATGATATCCCGCAGAGAGTGATTCCTTAGAGCACCAAGTAGCCACAGTGCCTTGGATTACCTGGTCTCAGAATCACACATTGTCATTTTTGCAATGTTCTATTGGTTATATAGGTCAACCATATTTGATGTGGGAAGGGATTGCATAGAAAGAGGAATAGGTTCATTCTTTATTACAAGGTTCATGAGGGTACATAGCTACACAGAATCTTTAGCTTTAAAGTAATATCAAGAAAAGTTGAAAATATTCTAAATTATTTCTATTTTATGGCCATGTACTTTTTTCAGAAGCTACTCTATTGGAGAAGCTGTTGCAATTGGCTTTTAAAGAATTAAAAAAATTCTCTTTCAAAAGTGCATTCTCGTTTTTCCCAATAAAAGAAGTTCATTAGGCCAAGGGAATTATTTTACATGATTTATTCATTTTCTTCTTTGTGATGAATGTTTTTATCCACTATTTCTCATATGCCCTACTCTTCTAGCATTTGAATAATTTCCATTTTTTCAGACCCACATCTGTCTTACTTATTGACAATGAGAGCAGCAAATACTCTAACCTACTCTAACAACTTTAACCAACAATTTAGACACATGACATGTTTTTTATCATTAGTTAATGGCTTTATATTTGCAAGCTGCTTTTTCTCAAGAAGAATATCATTTTCTTGAACAGACAAAATTATATACTCTTTGTACTCCTTATTATATCACTTGAGATAATCCTGAACACAGTACAAGTACAAAATAATTATTATGCAGTTGAATTATCTATACAAAGGTAAATGCTGATAGCGTCTCACATAATACTCTGTTTCGGAAGTGCCATCTATCTGACCCTTGAGGGAAAGAGAAACCCTTCAGATGAGTAAATCCTGACGCTATCACTCTTCATCTGATTTTAGCCTACATTATGCCATTATCTGCCATTAACTGATAATGATTTTCCTGAAAAACATCATTTTATGTTGATCACAATATCTTAGAAAACTAAAGTTCTAGAATATATTTTATAAAACTATTCCCCAGTCAGTGTTACTTTCTTTTTGAAAGTTTTTTTGTTTGTTTGTTTGTTTTAACTTTAAACTATTTTAAATAAATCTTCTTCCTGGGGTTTTTTTTTTCTTATAAATCAATTAGAATTGACAGCACATTTCAAATTCACTTTTACTTTAACAAATTACTGTACCAAATTTCCTTCAGGCTGAACTTTGATTATTAATTAACACACATATCATGTAGCTAAAGGAGGATAGGCACTTTATGGCAAGGGTTTTTTTTTTTTTTTTTTTTTTTTTTTAATTAAGTGTAACAGCTTATTCATCTCCAGTGACTTTGAGGTTACCTTTTAAAACTCATCTTTAACTTCTTCTTTATTTTTCATTATTGTGGAGCATAAACTTCTGTGATTTCAGCTGACTAGTAATAACTATTATTGTCACTCACACTCCAGTAACAGTGCCTGTTTCCAAAAAGGAAGTTTTTCTTTATTTGATTATCTCATGCCCTTTATTAAACTCAGGGCTTGATCATCAAGTATATTAAAGTTTACCATGCTCCATAATCGATTTTTTTGAATTACAAGAAGTGAGTCTTTGGAGCCACCTGTTGGATAAGATAGACTACATGAATTGAATATATACTTCAGGAGTTTAGGAAGCTTCTATTAATTTATCAGTATTATGTATTCTACTATGCCAGTTTGCACTCCAAAAGATATTCTCATATTTTTTTGCTTGTTTGTTTCCAGGTTTTGTGTTGGTTTTGTTTGTTTGTTTTGTTTTTGTTTTTAACTAGAATTACACAGCCTGATTCACAGTCTCACTTATCCTACAATGTTGTCCTCTTCCTCCTGGCGTTCCCCTTCCTATCATGATTCATGAAGACAACTGAATTCTAAGTCTTATCCACAAAATCAGTCACTCTTACTCCCACCTTTGAGCTTGGAAAACAACTCAAATTTTGAATTTGAGTTGTTTTCCAACTGTTAATGCTTAATACCTTTACAGTGTTTCAAAGTGCAAAATTTTTAAAAAAATTCTTCCTACCACCCATATACTGGTAGGATCAGACTAGAATATTTTATACAAAACCTGGGCTTACATTTCAAACTAGATGATATTTAAGTCTAAATTCTCACAGGAAGGTTTGACTCTGCTGGATTCCAGTGTCAACCACATTGTAGATATAAATTTATAGTCACGACTGTTAGCCTGTCTCTTAGGAGCAAGTCCATGGGTTTTATTTCTTTTATCTTTATATCTTGATTTTATATCGGGGGACTCATTTTATCTACTGAGCTTTGTGGTTCACCCTCAGGTGTTTAAACAGATGCAAATTTCAGGAGAAAGGTAATGAGGTTTTTGTCCTTGCCATGTAGGAAGGCATCTTGGCTCTTCATAAATTCTCCCTCTCCTCTCCTCCCCTCCCCTCCCCTCCCCTCCTCTCCCCTCCCCTTCAACAATCCTTAAGTACATCATTATGTTTTTCATGCAGAGACAAAAAATAAGTCCCTCCTCAGTGTACAAATCAACACATATTTTAAAATATACATATTAATGTGTACTTGTATTAGCATACATTCATACATATATATTTTATGTATATGAAATATCATTTTATGTTTTATTAAAATTTCCCAGTACGAACTAGAAACATACATTAAACTACAATTGCCAACATAAATACCTAAAAAGTAGATAAAAGCAAGAGTTTTACTTTCCATGTTGTGGACTGATAGCAGTTTTTAGATACAAACACTGTATTTATAGCTAGAAACAAAAATCACAATGACAAAGAAACAATGTGTATAATTGTATAGTTTAAGAGATAAAGATACCTCATGGACTCTCCTAGAACTTGAAATATGACCATTCTGAATCATGCTCTTTGTAAAATGGTAAAATATTAAATCAAGTTCCTATAAGAATAAATTATCCTGTAATTTAGCTCTGCTCTGATTAGTTTGCCTTCCCATGTCTTTGTTATGAGTTTACTGACAGATAGAAAAAACCTGTTACTTTTGCTATCATGGATTTCAGATCATTTTGCTTCAGGGAGTTGCTTACTGATGCCATTTTCAATTTACAATTTGGAAGTGGCCTTATGCATCACTTGAAATACAGCAGATTTTCATCTTTAAGTTTATCTTCCATATAACAAAATCTAAAGCCCTGTTGTTGACTCCCAGGTATCATTTTAAAACCCACACTTTCTGGATTAACATTTCCTACACATATGTAAAATATAATAATTATATCTCTCAGTAATCAGACTGCTACAGATGTATGTTTTTATGAACTAACCACTTATATTTAAACCAACACATTTAATAATTACTGAATAACCTGATGTCTATAATATTCTATCCCTGTTAGGTGATAAGTAAGTTTAATAATCATAAAATAATATTTAAGGGAATGATATAATTATCACATAAAGATGCAGAGCAGTAAAACACACTGATAAAGTAAATTATAAGAGATATTATAAATTACTTCCTGATTATACTACAGAAAATTTGGTGGACTGATGGGTACATAATCTTATAAAATCATGGACAGCCTTTAAATAGAAATGACACCTCATAGCTTGTCTAGCTAATCCTGTCATTGCAATGGTTCAAATAAATCATCATTTATAAATCTTTTCAATATTTGATTGCTTGAACATTCTGAATATGGAAAAGGATAAAGTTAATGAAACTGGATTTGTGCTGATATGTTTGTGAACATGGAGAGTGTCTACTCCCTTATCCTGTTTATTGGGGGACTTCCTTTTAAGAAATAATGGCTCTTAAAAGGGATGAAGAAGTGATGCCACCTAAAAGGGATGAGAAAGCAATGTGGACTCACAATTCATAGTTACACCCATGCTAGTCACTTTAATAGTGGCCAAGAAAGTCTCCAAAGATTAACATCAGTTTAGAGCCAAAACCGAATCTAATAGTAGTTCTCTTTGTTTACTTTAATTGAAAATAATGTATATTTTATGCTGCTGATTTGCAGGTTTTTTCAATAATTCATCTTAATGAGATATAAATATGGTAAGATATGTAGATAATTTTATAGTTCAATGGGTTTTGAAAAATTAATAAGGCCATATAATCACACCCTTATCAAAATGTAGAATTTCCTTATGCAGCTTCCAGTCAAGTTTCCATACTTCCTGCTCTCAGATATTTTTTCTATCATCATAGATTTCTATTGTCTAATCCAGAACTTCTTATAAAAAGAATCATACAGTCTATGTTGTTCTATTTTTTCACCAAAATGACTCTCAGCAAAATCCTGGCATCTGTATATTTACATGGATCAATAGTTTCTTCTTTTCTGTTCCTGAGTAAAATTTTATTTTATAAATATGTCATAGTTTGTTTATCAATTTCCCCGATGATGAATAGCTATTGTTGGATATTTCCAGATTTTGCTTGTTACAAATAAAGCTACTATGAAAATTCTTGTCTAAGGCTTTCTGTGGTCATGTTTTTATTTATCTTTGATAAATAACTAGCAGTACAACTCATGTATCATAGTTTGAAAAAAGTATCAAACTGATTTTCAAAGTAGATATAGGCTTTTATCAGCAGTTTATGAGTGTTTCAATTGCTCTACAAACACCATTTAGTGTTGTCAATATTTTAAATTTACCATTCAGGTTGTGTGTAATGTTAAATCATTGTGATCTTAACTTTTCATCTCTGATAATTAATGATATTGATCAAATTTTTCATGGACTTATTGGCCATTTGAGTATCTCCCTTTATGAGGTGTTTGTTCAAAATTTTCCTGCATGAGTTTTGCTCAATATAATGCTATTAGTAGAAAGAGGAAGAAGACTAGAAACAAGAATATTGAAAATTTTTCTGTGCTGTATAGTAATATCCTAATTTTTGCTGTATGCTTTTGAACTTAAACTGTGTCCTTGGTTTATCTAATCATTGGGGGTTACAAAAAATACCTTCAGGTCTCTATAATTTATATATTTTTTAACTGTTGTTTTAAGTTCAGGGGTACATGTGCAGGATGTTCAGGTTTGTTACACAGGTAAATGTTTGCCATATTGTTTTGCTGCAGAGATCATCCCATCACCTAGGTATTAAGCCCAACATCCATTAGCTATTCTTCCTGATGCTCGCCCTCCCCCATGGCCTCCAACAAGCCTCAGTGTGTGTTGTCACCCACAATGTGTCCATGTGTTTTTATCATTCAAACCCCTAATTATAAGTGGTACATGCGGAGTTTATCTGTTTCTACATTAGTTTGCTGAGGATAATGACTTCCAACTCCATCCATGTCTCTGCAAAGGACATGATCTCTTTCCTTTTTATGGCTGCATAACATTCCATGATGTATATGGACCACATTTTCTATATCCAGTCTATCATTTATTGGCATTTAGATTGATTCCATGTTTTTACTGTTGTGCATAGTGCTGCATGAACATACACGTGCATGTATCTTTATAGTAGAATTACTTATATTCCTGTGAGGATATGCCCAGTAATAGTATTGCTAGGTCAAATAGTATTTCTGCCTTTAGGTCTTTGAGGAATTGCCACGCTGTCTTCCACAATGGTTGAATTAATTTACACTTCCACCAACAGTGTTAAAGCATTTCGTTTTCTCTGAAAACTTGCCAGCATCTGTTGTTTTTGACTTTTTAGTATTAGCCTTTCTGACTGGTGTGATTTGGTATATCATTGTGGTTTTGATTTGCATTTACCTAATGATCAGAGATATTGAGCTTTCTTCTTTCTTTCTTTCTTTCTTTTTTTTTTTTTTTTATTATACTTTAAGTTCTAGGGTACCTGTGCACAACGTGCAGGTTTGTTACATATGTATACTTGTGTCATGTTGGTGTGCTGCACCCATCAACTCGTCATTTACATCAGGTATAACTCCCAATGCCATCCCTCCCCCCTCCCCCTTCCCATAATAGGCCCTGGTGCGTGATGTTCCCCTTCCAGAGTCCTAGTGATCTCATTGTTCAGTTCCCACCTATGAGTGAGAACATGGAGTGTTTGGTTTTCTGTTCCTGCGATAGTTTGCTGAGAATGATGGTTTTCAGCTGCATCCATGTCCCTACAAAGGACACGAACTCATCCTTTTTTATGGCTGCATAGCATTCCATGGTGTATACGTGCCACATTTTCTTAATCCAGTGTGTCACTGATGGACATTTGGGTTGATTCCATGTCTTTGCTATTGTGAATAGTGCTTCAATCTGTTTGTTGGCCGCATGTATGCATTTTTTGAGAAGTGTCTGTTCACGTCTTTTGCTCACTTCTTAATGCAGTTTATTTTATTATTATTATTTTTTCTTCTTGTAAATTGGTTTAAGTTCCTTGTAGACTCTGGATATTAGACATTTGTCAGATGGATAGGTTGCAAAAATTTTATCCCATTCTGTAGGTTGTCTTCTCACTCTGCTAATAGCTTCTTTTGATGTGCAAAAGCTCTTTAGTTGAATTAGATCCCATTTGCCAATTTTTGCTTTTGTTGCAGTCGCTTTTGGGGTTTTTGTCATAAAATATTTGCTCATGACAATATCCTAAATGGTATTGTCTGGATTTTCTTCTAGGGTTTTCATTGTTTGGGGCTTTACATTTAAGGCTTTAATCAATCTTGAGTTAATTTTTGTATTTGGTTTAAGGAAGGCGTTCAATTTAAATTTTATGCATATGGGCAGCCAGTTCTCCCAGCACCACTTATGAAATAGGAAATCTTTTTCCCACAGCTTTTTATTGTAAGGTTTATCAAGGATCTAATGTCTGTAGGTGTGCAGTCTTATTTCTGAGTTCTCTATTCTGTTCCATTAGTCTACATGTCTGTTCATATACCAGTACCATATTCTTGTGGTTATTTTAACCTTGTAGTATAAAGTCAGGTATCATGATGGGCCCAGCTTTGTTCTTTTTGGTTAGGATTGTCTTGGCTATTTGGGTTCTTACTTGGTTTCATATGAATTTTAAAATAGCTTTTGCTATTTCTGTGAAGAATGTCAATGGTAGTTTAATGGGAATAGCGTTGAATATATAAATTGCTTTGGACAGTATAACCGTTTTCATAATATTGATTTTTCCTATCAATGAGCGTGGAATGTTTTTCCATTTGTTTGTTTCATTTCTGATTTTTTTGAGAGTGGTGTGTAGTTATCCTTGAAGAGGTCCTTCACTTTTCTTGCTAGCTGAATTTCTATGTATTTTATTATTTTGTAGTAATTGTGAATGGGAGTTCATTCATCATTTTGCTCTCTCCTTGCCAGTTGTTGATGTAAAGGAACGCTTACAATTTTAACACATTGATTTTGTATCCTGAGACTTTGTTGAAGTTTTCTATCAGCTTTAGAAGCTTTTCGGCTGAGATGATAGGTGTTTTTAGATATAGAATCATGTCATATGCAAACAAAGACAGTTTGACTTTATCTTTCCATATTTTAGTACCCTTTATTTCTTTCTCTTGCCTGATTGTCCTGGCCAGAACTTCCAAAATTATGTTGAATAGGACTGGTGAGGTAGGGCATCCTTTTCTTGTGCCAGTTTTCAAGGGAAATGTTTCCAGCTTTTGCCCATTCAGTATGATTTTGGCTATGGGCTTGGCATATACATCTGTCATTATTTTGAGGTATGTTCTTTCAATACATAGTTTATTGAGAGTTTTTAACATGAAGGGTGTCGAATTTTATTGAAGGTCTTTTCTGCATCTATTCAGATAATCAGGTGGTTTTTGCCTTTGGTTATATTTATGTGATGAATCACATTTATTGATTTGCATATGTTGAATCAACCTTTCAACCCAGGGATGAAGCCAATTTGCTTGTTGTGGATAACATTTTGATTTGCTGCTGGATTTGGTTTCCCAGATTTATACTCTATTTTAATGTGTGTGTTTATCCTCACTGTCTCATTGGTAAACGTTCTTTAGAATTTAATAATTTAGCATATTTTCTATTAAATTAACATTTAAACAGGTAATATATAGTCATTTGATTATAATTTTTATGTAATACTTATATAATGATATTTTATATACTTACAATTTGATTTATAAAATATCTAATTCCAGTGCAATGAATTGTCTTTCTAATGCTTTACCATGGTGGTGTGTCTGAATTGAACTATTTTTGATACTTTATACTCAGTACAAAGCTTATAAATGGAATCATCTTCAATTATTTTTGTTATATAGTATTTAATAGAGTATACAGGTTAATAAGGTTAATGCATTGCACATATACTGTTAGTAATTCATGAAAGCTGACATTTGATGTTTTAATCATTCATAGTTTCTAAAGTACTTTGTTGTAGTACTTTGAAATGTCAGGTGAAGAGAATATTCAGCAAATGCTTTCTTTAAACACTGAGATTTCTGTTCTATTCAAATTATGCTGGAAAGCGTACATATAGCTAAATGAAAACAGCTGTTGGGAGAAGATGATGCCAAAAAGCAGAGATAGGAAGTAGAGGGATTTTTGAGCACTTTCAATTTTCGGTATCCAGTTATCTCTTAGATTCAATTGCACCCAGTCCTTTATATGGTAAAGTAAAGTGAGTCAATAGTTTTCTTTTTTCTTTTCTTTTTCTTTTCTTTCTTTCTTTTTCTGGCACAGTCTCGGCTCACTACCACCACTGCCTCCCGGGTTCAAGCCATTCTCCAGCCTCAGTCTCCCAAGTAGCTGGAGGTGTATGCCACCATGCCTGACTAATTTTTGAATTTTTACTAGAGATGGGCTTTCACCATATTGGCCAGGCTGGTCTCGAACTCCTGGTCTCAAGAGATCCACCTGCCTCAGCTTCCCTAAGTGCTAGGATTACAGGTGTGAGCCACCATGCTTGGCCTGTCAATAGTTTTCTATTTTGCCTACATTTCTCATATGTTTTCTGTTTTATTTATGTATTTCACAATCACATATAGAATATTTGCTATGTGCCAGGCACTGATTAAAGACTTATAGAAATATTAACCCCAAACCAACCTATGAGGTACAGACTATTATTTCTCCAACTTTATAGGTAGAAAGCTAAACCCAGATAATTTAAGTAATTTGCCTTTTTTTAGTTATCTATAGCCGCAAAACACTACACTTACAGATGACCTTAAACTTAAAAAGTCAACTATGTATTTGCCTATAATTCTGTATGTTAGGACTTGGACTTATCTGGAAGGTTCTGCTAGTTTTACCTGGGGTCACTCATGCAACTTCAGACCCTTGGCAGCTCTCCTGGGGCTGACTTGTCCCACGTGGGTATGCATATATAACTGTTAGTTGATTCTGGCTATCACCTGCACCTCCTTTGTTCTTCTCAACAGGGATGCTCATTTCTAGCTAGCCAGTTCTAGATTTTCTACAAGGTGATTTACAGAAGTGTTACTAGAGATTAAGAGTAGAAACTAAGCCTTTTGAAGCTTAGGCTCTGAAGCTTAGTAACATCACATATTTTATATTCTCTTTTTCCAAGCAAATCAAAATGCAAATCCAGATATATGGGGTGGTCATATAGATTACACCTTATTATGCAGGAGTGCTATAGCTACATTCCAAGGGAATGTGCACGTAGGAAACAAGGAGCTATTGTGGCCATTTTTGCAGACTTCTGCTACACCAAACAAAGTTACATAGCTAATGAATGGTAGAAGTCTTGGACTCCATGGTTTCAACTTTACATTGTGATGCTTTCAATGTAAGCCAGAGTCCTCACTTAGATCCCATATTTGCCTTCATTAAAAGAATATAAAAAAAGATCGTGTGTTTTAATATATTTTGTTTAACATGTAAAATAAATTATATTATGTAATTATTAAGTTGTAAAATTATAGACATGTGCAAATACGGAGTAATTTTATTATTTTATTTATCTTTTTTGAGATGTTTATAACTATCAATCTATATATTCAATTGTTGTATTAGAATTATATAAGAATTTGGAGTATTAATTCGTAATACTCCAAAGAATGCAACAATAATCTTATAAAAATTATATAAAATTATTGTATAAAAATTTATGTTGCATTCTTCTGTGTATTATGACTAGAATCTTTCCAGCAGTGTTTCTTTATAGAAATCATTGATGAAATAAGCTTAAGATGTGATATAGATTAAAAGAAAAAGATCTCTTATGGCTAGATCTTCAGTGATTCAGAGATCACACTGTATTACAGCATTGAAATTTTGTTTGTTTTTTGTTTGTTTGACAAAAGTAATTATAAAGCCCACTTTGGGAAATATTTTTATAGTACATCAAGGCAGCAAATACAGTCAATACTCTTTAAATATGCCATACTTAAACATATTATTGATTCCATTTCTTAAGCTAGATTGCTTATTTTGAGTCAAAGTTCCATCAATTACTAAATGGGTGAATTTGGGTAATTTTCTTAGCCTCACTAACCCACAATATCCTGATCTATATACAGTATTATAGTCATAACTCTTAGAGAGATAGATATTTTCTCTCATTTAATTAATTATTTATTTAAATTATGTATTTGACACATATGGCATTTTGTTTTAAATATATATATTAATACAAATATATATTATATATATAGTGGAATGAGACTAAATATAGCTAGTTAACATATTCAGTACCTTACATCTGTGATGAGATGAGAACTCCTTACATCTACTCTCTTAGCATATCCTAAGAATACAATGTAATTTTAACTATAGTCACCATGTTGTACAATAGAATACTATTTGGCCATAACAAATCAATATTTTCTTTATGTTAGTTTGTTAGGACACTATAGAGAGAGCACTTATAACAGCAGTTACTATAAATGTTCATAAATTTTTGTAATTAGTATTGGTGTTTTCTATACGATTTTTTTTTTTTTTTCCAAAATTTCAAGCCATTTCTTCTCTTTTACTTTTTTCTTTTTTTGAGATGGATTTTCATCTTGTTGCCTAGGATGGAGTGCAATGGCGCATTTTCGGCTCACGGCAACCTCCATTCCTGGGTTCAAAACATTCTCTTGCCTCAGCCTCCCGAGTACCTGGGTAATTACAGGCGCCCAACACCACGCCTGGCTAATTTTTGTATTTTTAGTAGAGACGGAGTTTCACCATGTTGGCCAGGCTGGTCTGGAGCTCCGGACCTCAGGTGATCCGCCTCCCAAAGTGCTGGGATTACAGGTGTGAGCCACCACGTCTGGCCAACTTTTTATAACTAATAAAAAGCTTTGCCTTCGTTGTTAACTTAAAACATGTTAATGGAGACTCTGGATTTAGGTTTATGAAACTTTCCAAGCACTCTTTATTGGTGTAATTATTATGTTTCTAGGACACTCACATTTTCATGTTATCAATATTTAAGTTCGTTGTGTTGTAGTGTGATTGGCTAATTGCCTTCCTCCTACTTGGAAAATGTTGGAAATAAGTAAGAAGTATTTTCACTGATGTTAGACAACTAGGAGCAAGGTAACGCTCATATATACCAATGCTCTGCTTTCTCATTTTTTGATCTGGTAAAAATAAAAACTTTTTTAAATTTTTTATCTCTTCTATTAATATAAAATTCATTCAATGAGGTTTGATTTTTCAGATTATTAAAGATTTTGACTAAGAATATCATAGTGTGGATAATATTATCTCCTCAAAGACTGTACATCACAGTAAAAATTTACAGTTACACATTTTGTAAATGGCAGAAATAATATAATTGGATATAGAAAAATATTGTAGATAAATAAAGAGGTCTCATTCATTCAAAATTTATTTTTATTTTTATTTTTATTTTTCTGAGACGGAGTCACGCTGTCTCCCAGGCTGGAGTGCACTGGCGCAATCTTGGCTCACTGCAAGCTCCGCCTCCGGGGTTCACACTATTCTCCTGCCTCAGCCTTGCAAGTAGCTGGGACTACAGGCTCCCGCCACCCCGCTCGGCTCATTTTTTGTATTTTTAATAGAGACAGGGTTTCACCGTTTTAACTAGGATGGTCTTGATCTCCTAACCTCATGATCCGCCCGCCTAGGCCTCCCAAAGTGCTGGGTTTACAGGCGTGAACTACCGCGTGCAGGCCAGAATTTTACTTTTTAATTTGGTATCTGTCTACTCTGCTGAGGCTGCCATAACAAATGCCATGGACTGGGTAATTTAAACAACAGAAATTTATTTCCTACAGTTCTCGAGGCTGAAAATTCCAAGATCAAGGTGCCAGCAGATCGAAGATTAGGGATTGTGTTAGTTCATTCTCATGCTACCATAAAGAACTACTTGCGACTGGGTAATTTATAAATAAAAGAGTCAAAAAGAATTGACTCACAGTTCTGCAGGCTTTGCAGGAGGCATGTCTAGGGAGCACTCAGGAAATTCACAATCAGGCAGAAGGCAAAGAGAAAGCAAGCACATCTTAGATGGCGGTAGCAGGAGGAAGCGAGAGAAAAGGGGGATGTGCTACTCTTTCAAACAACCAGATCTCATGAGAACTCTGCCACTATGCAGCACTAGGAGGATGATGCTAAACCATTAGAAACCACCCCCATGATTCAATCACCTCCCACCAGGCCTCACCTTCAACACTGGCAATCACAATTCAACATAAGATTTGACTGGGGACACAAAGCCTAACCATATCATTCTGCTCCTGTCCCTCCCAAATTTCATGTCCTTCTCAAATTTGAAAGCCACACTCATGGCCTTCTAAATAGTTCCCCAAAATGTTAACTCATTCCAGCATTAACTTAAAAGTGCAAGTCCGAAGTCTCATCTGAGACAAGCAAGTCCCTTCCATTTATGAACCTGTAAAATCAAAAACAAGTTAGTTACTCCTAAGATACAATGGGAGTAAATGCTCCCCATAAACTTTTTGTAAAGCATCAATGATTTCACCATTCTTTCACCTGAGTTTCATTATACATTTGAAGTTTGTTTCTACATTAACTGAATTGATGTTGCTCTGATGGGAGCGCTTTTCAAACTAATGTCTGACCCTTCTTATTGCCTCCAAACTAGATCCTGTTCAGACATATTACAACAAGTTAGTACAAGTTTATTGTGGTGGAGAAATACTTTGAAATTCATGAATAGTTTTTTCATAATATGCATTTTTTAATGAATTTCTTGAAAGATGTCATATATGGGTGTAAGCTTTTTATGTTTTACCAGAATTAAGTTTCTATTATCTTGAAGTATAAGTTAAGATGCATTTTTTAGTACCTAGGACAACCAAATAGAAAATAATTCAAAAAATTTGAAAAAATAACAGAAATATGAAAATTGTATACTAAAATATGTTTTTAATAATTCAGTAAAGGAAGAACAGAGGAATAATAAAGACATGATAAAAACAGAAAACAAATAGCAAAATAGCAAATATAAATGTGACTGTATCAATAATATCATTAAATGTGAGTACACTAAACACCCCACCAATGGATAGAAATTTTTAAATTAAGGAAATATGCAGAACCCATTGCATACTGTCTATAAAAGACAAAGCTTATATGACATTAAAAGTAAAAAGTTTAAAGTAAAAGCATGCAGCAAATTACCTTACAAACACTAATAATAATAGAGTTTGAGTTACTATAGTAATATCAGACAAAATGAATTTTAAGACAAAAAATATTACTGGAGACAAAGAAGGACATTCTGTAATGATAAACGAGTAAATATATCAGGAATGGTACTCATTAGAATGAATATACACTTCACAAAGGAGCCCCAATATGCTTAGATAAGAAATTGGGATATTTCAAAGAACTAGATAATTTAGCAGCCAAACTAAAAGATTTGAATGTTCCATATTCAATAAGTAATAGATAGATTAGACAGACAATTAACAGTTCTGTAGAATACTTGAACAACACTATCAACCAGCTTGACCTAATTGACAATCATAAAACACTTCATCTAAAGACTACAAATAGAAAATCTATAGTTTTAATTCCTGTATCAAAAAAATAAAAGACAGTTTAAATCACTAAGCAAGTTTCATTTTAAGAAACTAAAAAAGAAGAGCAAACTAAACCAAATCAAGCCAAGACAAGAAAGTAATAAAGATTAAAGCAAAAATCAATGAAATACATAGAAAATCAATGGAGAAAGCAATGGAAACAAAGTTGGTTCATTTAAAATATGAACAAGGTTGATAAATTTTATCTAGAATGATGAAGAAAATGAAAGAAAATACAGATTTAAAAAATCACTATGAATTTATAGGACTGTAGAAATTATAAGGGATTACAAATAATGTTATTCCAATAAAATAGTCAATTTAGATGAAATGAAAAAAATCTCAGAGAAGCAAAATACCAAAATTGAATTGAAAAGAAAAATCACCTTTCACAAATTTGTCCAGACAATAAAGGAGGAACACTTCCCATCTCACCTATAAGGCCAATATTACCCTGATGCTAATGTTGGATAAAGTCATGTTTAGAAAAGTAAGGACTAATATTCATCATGGATATAAGACGTAAAACCCCTTAAGAAAATGCCACTAAACTAAATTTAACAACACATAAAATCATATACACTATGGTGAAATGGAATCTATTCCAGGAAATCGAGGCTGTTTTAATATATTATAATAGATATGTATCTATATATATATATATTTTATGTATTAATACCTATTTCATTTCATAAAATATATGTAAATATATGCTGCATGCATTTATTTTAAATATATTTATATATGTACATATATGTATGTAATATGCATATATACAATATTTACATATGTAATTATGCATGTGTCAATATACCCATATTTCAATAAAAATATGTTGATAAATAATATAATAATTTTATTTATAAAATTATATAGATATAATATATACTTACATATATTTTGTATAAAATGAAATATATTTATTTTCATATAAAATGGTAGTATACTGTATTTATAGAATAATAGAAAATTATTACATGGTAATTTGAATACATGCACACAAATTATCCTACAAAATTCAGCATGCATTTAGTATAAACATTTTTAAAACTTTTTTATTTCTGAGGAATGATATTTTTGTTTAACTTGACAAAATCACAAAAGAAAAAGTTAAATGTAGAAAATAATTTGTATATATTTCACTTCAGCCTCTTGTATATGTGTAAGATTATATAATTAAAGAATGTTACTATTTTGCAATAAGAATAAGAATAATGTGTTAGAAACAATTATAGTTTAAACAGATATTAAAGTATTAATATTGGGAGTGTTACAAAATGATAATATATTCTGTCAGTTTTATTGTCTAAAATTTAAAAAAAGATGGAACAGTATAATTATTCCTTGCTTTCGATGAACGTTAATTTCAAATTTTTTGGAACATTAGGATTACTAAGATCAAAACCATTAAAAGGAATTTTCCATCAGAAGGAAATATTATCAAGTAGCAGATTGTTTAAATTGTAGACTTGGGCAAAACAAAACCAAACAAGTGTCTTTTTTTGGGAAAAAATAACTTGGAAAAAATGTTATAATCATATTTTAATTTATATTTAAAAATAAATTCCAGTGAAAATATATTCTACTTTTTCTTAGTAGTTGTACTTTAAATATTATTTCAAAACATATCACTTTTGTGATTTGCAAGTTTCCAAATACAAACTCATCATTTTATTAGACTTTGCAATAATTTTAGAGACAAATACAAAGAAGGATTCTATAATGTAAACTGAAACTAAAATTCTAAGATCCCCCATCAATGGAAAAAATCCCCTCTTCACCAAAGAGACCCCAGAGAAACCTTAAGAAGTGAGTTCCTGGCCATAATGGGAAGGGAGATCAGATATGCCTCATTATATTCTCTTCTGCTTTTGAGTTTAGGCACAACAATTGACTAGCATTAATATTAAAATAGATGTCATAAGATTGACAAAGCAGATTTCTTGTGGTAATAAGATACCAAATATAAACAAGATCTAAGGCTATGCAAGACAAGTGTTCAGTCACATATGCAGGCCAATAATCTTGCTAAACAGGTCATTTGTGGCTGATTCTGACATAGCATCCTAATCTTACCCTTTTCCTGCTTAGGAAAAAAAAAAAAAAAAGTGCAGCTTCCTACCAGTGCTGATTTAAGTTTAAATAAACACTTTGTTTGATGATGAAGTCAATCTGACTGATTTTCAATGTGAAAATAAAATATAGAAACTGTTCTTGGAGTTATTTCTCAACAGAACAAACATCAGAATTGTCTATCTCAGAAAAACTAGATTCATCAAATGAATCTTTGGCCCACAACTGTTCAAGAATGATGTTAACATCACACATAGGAACGCTACATTTTCTAGGATTTGACATTTTCAGTGACTGATAATTATTATATTTTGTAAACGGAAATACCACTACTAAAATCAGAATCCTATAAATAGAATGATGCCTTTTGTTTCCAAAGTCAATATACTCAAGTAATGCAAAAATAAATAGAACGCAGGATATTTCATGGCAAAGTTATCTCAGGGTAAATTCTGCAGCCACAAGTCTTTAAGGAAAAAAGGAAAAGGATTAAACATTCCTTTCTGCTAATCCCAAGCTTTTAGATAAAGTTTAGTTCCTTTACTTACAGATTAAAGAATCTCTGAATCTATCTATGACTTAGAAACCTCTGCTTCAAGATGTCCCACCTTTTTTTGGGCAAAGCCAGTGTATACTTTCCATGTATTGATTTATGTCTCTTCCTGTAACCCATGTCTCCCTGAAATATATAAAACCAAACTATAAACCAATTGCATCAGGCACACTTTCTCGGGACTCCTTAACACTGTTTCCCTGGGTTTTGGTCACTGTATTGGCTCTGAATAATCCTCTTTAAAATGTTTTACAGAGTTTGATTTTTCCATGAATAATTAGATGTACAAAAATTTCTATGATTATAAGCAAACTTTTGAATGTCTATAATTTCTGTCTTCATAAAAAATATATACATAACTCATATAGTTTATTCACTGCATATTGTTTTATAAATATATATCAGTTTTCCTTTAGAATATATCTAGTAAATTTTAATATATCACATTTTAGTATCCATATTCTTATACAGATGAGATGAATTTTTGAAATATTGATCATGAAGAAAAATGCTGAAGGTCATATGGTTTACATTAAAATTTCCAATATGTCAGTGTAAACGAGGATCAGTAGGCCTTTCCAGTTGCTGATAACAGGAAAACAATAATAGATTATTATAGAATTGGCAGAACAAATATTTAACATATTCAACTGAACCTTAAATTTTATTCAGAGGTTTGGATCCAGATTGAAAAAAAAGTATATAAAGATCTAAAAGGCAGTTTTAAAAAAAAAAAAAAAAAGGAAAGAAAAAAATCAACAATGAATCTAACAATCACTAAATTAATTAATCACTGATTCAGCTAGCGACAGGAGTAATGATGGAAGAGTGGAGTCATTCTGATGATAATCAAATTATTAGAATAACTTATTAGAACTTGGTTAGAACCAAGTTATATTATTTTGGATGTTCTTGTTTTCATCTGTTTGTTTGGTTACTCGTGTCTATGTGTGTTTTACCCATATTTTTAATAAAGAAACAACAAGCCAAAGATCACTGATGAACTCTCCTGTTTCTCTATGTCTGTTTGACTACTGTAAGAACAAATATAAGTGAAAAATAAGAGGCTTAATTCTATTTAACAATAAAAGATTTCTCTCCCTCCCCGTTTTCTTAGACCATTTACTTTAGAAAACCTGTAATTGCCAGGCACGGTGGCTCACGCCTGTAATCCCAGCACTATGGGAGGCGGAGGCGGGAGGATCACCTGAGGTTGGGAGTTTGAGACCAGTCTGACCAACATGGAGAAACCCCGTCTCTACCAAAAATACAAAAAATTAGCTGGGCGTGGTGGCATATGCCTGTAATCCCAGCTACTAGGGAGGCTGAGGCAGGAGGATTGCTTGAACCTGGGAGGCAGAGGTTGCGATGAGCCGAGATAGCGCCATTGCACCCCAGCCTGGGCAACAAGAGCGAAACTCCATCTCAGAAAAAAAAAAAAAAAGGGAAAGAAAACTTGTAATTGTAAGTATTTTATCTTCTCTTTGAAATGTATATAAATCTCTTAGAAAACTAGATAGGCCCTTTGTCAGCTGTAGAGCACAGAGTTATCTTTCTCAAAGACCTAGGAATTATTTGCCTAAAATGTAAAAATCAAGACGATAGCACCCCTATCTCCCCGTTTCTATGGGAGGGCAGGAGCCCAGCTTCATTGAGCACCTTGCTCCAAGTTGTGAAACTACATTCCAACACAAAGATATGAAAGTATTGTTTTCCTCTATTCCATCACAAAGATATGAAAGTATTGTTTTCCTCTGGATAAAGCCAATGAGCTATCACAGATGGCCACTCTAATTGCCAGGTAAATCTAGGATAAATTATGCATGACAAATGGTTCTGTCAAGCCCTCTTACTTGAAAATAGTTATTGTTTATCTTGAGAACATGCATGTAAAGGCTTTTATGTGCTTGGCTACGTAAATGGGTAAAATTTTTTTCTTTGTAATCTCTTAGCAGATTATGATGCTCATCACATCCTAGTTTAATGCTTATTCAATAATAAACCTTTTTCTATTTTACTACTCTGTGGATGTTTTTGAGTTGAGAGAATATGTTGTTTTTAATTGTCATTTCCTAAAACTTTCCATAAAGTTTACATTTATAAGTACAGCTATCTGAAGTATATGACAAATTAATGCCCTAATTAAGTATCCTATGTTTCAAATAGACATATGAGTGACATATTTGATAAAGTGTCATTTTATAAAACAAGAAGGCTACCTTATCAGGATGAATGAAAGTTCCAAACCAGATATCTTTCTCCATGCATGAGCATTAAACTAGACATTATATATTCCATAAACATCTCAAATTCAACATGTCCGAGTGCAAAGATGGTATCTCATCTATCCAAACCTGTTACTGGCCTTGTTGAATGCAATCAACCCTGACACAAGTGTCCAAGAAAGAAGCTTATACTTGATCAATTTTTTCTCATCTTTATCTCAAATCAATCATTGAAGATTGGTAACTATACCTACACAGCTGTAAAATCTATCAAATCTGCTCTATTGGCAGATTCATCATATTATTATAAGCCATCATGACATCACACTGGATTATTACAATAGCTACTTAAATGGTCTTCCTAAATTCATTCTTGCCCTCATCTTATCCTCCACATTTTGGCTCAAGCTTTTTTTTCCCCCTGAAATGAAAATATGGTCTTTCCAGCCTTTAATTTACAACAAGTTTTAAAATTTCTAGTGTGAAATTAAACCAAATATTTAACATTTTTAAAGAACTTTCTTCCTTTGCTCATATTTGCATTCTTAAACTTGTTCCATCCGAAACCATTACTTTTTCAGTTTGGTGATATTAAGCTGCTTTCTATTTCTCACTCATCATGTTTGCTATCCTGGCTTTTTCAAGCTTACAGCAATGTTATTTAGTTCATTGGAAGACAATTTACCTCTACATGGTTGGTATCTACCCTATGTGTTCATAGTGCCCTTTACTTCAACTCTAATGACACTTATTTTGTTGTATTTTGACTATCTGACACCTCTAAGTATGACCCACAAGTCTCTAAATTCCATACATAAAAATCTTTCTGTCCAGTTTATTTATTAAGCTTCTATTTATTGGGCAGGTACTTTTCTCAGCTTCAAAAATAAATGGTACAACCAGGTTCTAATATTCTTGATCTCACAAAATTTGCATCTTCTTAGAAGGTGAAATATAATAATTAATAAAATATAAGATATTTTCAAGTAGCAATGAGTACAAAGAAGGTAGTAGAACAGTAATATTATCCTTCTGGACAGTATAATCTTAGGAAAGTGCTTTCATTTCTCTAAGTTCATCTTCTGCTGTAAAGGGGGTAATTACCCCCTCGAATGTAAAGGTGATAATTACAACCTCTGCTTCATTTTAGTCTTCCACTTGTGAGAAGTGAATGAGAGGGATGTTTCTAATTTACTGAAAATATTGTTTGGTTTGGAGCAAATGCTTAATCTAGAAGTTGTTTATGTTAGTTTTTGTTCATTGAAATACTGGATTTCTAATTTCACACATGCTCCTGTGTATTGTCAGTTATATCTTTTGAAAGGAATCAGGTACTACCTTAGATAGAATGATTAGAGAAAACCTCTCTGATGTCATGTTTCCATTATCTCACTCAATTCCTCATCTGCATCATGTAGATAATAAATGTCTGCTTATAATTAGAATTCATGAACAATTAAAAATATTATTTTTGGGTGGCAAACTGAGTTGTAGACTTGTGAAGATTTCTAGCAGCCACTATTCAAGACTTTGCATTCAGCTTTCAATGTGTTGAGAGGCCGCTAAACCAGCTGTGGCAGCTTGTTAAATCTAATTTTATATTCCTTAAATTTCATTTCAGGGTTTATGCTTGAAGTTATGAGTCCAATTCTCAGTGGTTTTCAGAAAGTGCTATGGTATCTGGTAATTATTCCTTACTGGTATCCAAGAACTTGCTCTTTCAGTTCTCATAATTTGTGGAAGTTTCTGTTTATAACTACCTATGTAGAGTGCCTTCTGTTTCCTGTAGTACTTGACTTAGATGATACCAGAGATAGATGCAGGAAACAGAGGCTCAAGTATGGAAATCTGGATTTTCTTACTTGGCCTGCTTAGAATGAATTGACCTGGTGGTTATACCTAGAGGATGACAGTTGTGTAGCCCATGAAAACCAGTGGCAAAAATAAAGTAATAAAAATAAAAATAAAAATGTACTAAGAAAGCCACAGCTTCAGTGAATAGAGTGATTGTCATGTTAGAGTATTATGATGAAGATGAAGAACATTAAAAACTGACAGGTGGGCTAGCTGCTTTTGAAAAGCTGAAAGAAAAACAATTGCAAACACAGGGCTATCAATTCATAGCTCAAGGCAGACATATATACATATCAAAGGTAATAAAGCCAGCCATCAGATGCAGTATTATCTTCTATATTATTTAGTTAAAACATGATTAAATTCATAAGCTTCTTTGTCTGTCATGTGAAGTTTAAATCATTGGTTGAGAAAGAGCACAGCTTGACAATTGGAATGGGGTCATTTACGTGGATTAATCTGGAAATGAGTTCTGTGTGTCCAAAACCCCTGATTCCCCCTTGAGGTCTGTTCATCCTTTGGTGGAGACCTTTTAATTATTCACCTGGTATAATTGCTTTGGACAGAAGTGCCAATCTGTTTTACTGCACACTCCTACTACCTCATAGCCACTAGGCCCATAAGTAGATTTCTGATACATTTGTCTCAGGAGGCAAGTAAAAAGAAGATCAAGATAAATATAGAGATACCACATATTAAAAATTTTTCACCATTTATATTGGCAAAAAACCTGAGCAGTTTATGTGAGAATTTATCCTAACTGTTCCAGAAAGAGAAGAAAATAATGGATTAGGGCATTTTAATCAATAAGACTATATTTACTTGAAATTCTGAATGTATTGTGCCACCTAGAGCTGTCAGGAGTGGTTTCAACAGTTGATTCAGTTGCTTGACTATAACAGAGTCTTAGAGTTAGAGGTGGTCCATTTCATGCACACCTGTATGTAGAGACCACCAAATAGGCTTTGTGTGAGCAATAAAGCTTTTTAATCACCTGGGTGCTGGTGGGCTGAGTCCAAAAAGAGGGTCAGCAAAGGGAGATAGGGTGGAGCTGTTTTATAGGATTTGGGTAGGTAGTGGAAAATTACAGTGGAAGGGGGTTGTTCTCTGGTGGGCAGGCGCGGGGGTCACAAGGTGCTCAGTGGGAGAGGTTCTGAGCCAGGAGAAAGAATTTCACAAGGTTAATCACTCAGTTAAGGTGGAACAGGAACAAATCACAATGAAGGAATGTCATCAGTTAAGGCAGGAACTGACCATTTTCACTTCTTTTGTGATTCTTCACTTGCTTTGGGCCATCTGGACGCATGCATGCAGGTCACAGGGGATACAATGGCTTATCTTGTGCTCAGAGGCCTGACATTCCTGTATTCTTATATTAATAAAAAAATAACATAAAACAGTATTGAAGTGTAGGGGCAGCGAAAATTTTTTTTGGGGGGGTGCATGGAGAGATAATGGGTGATGTTTCTCAGGGCTGCTTTGAGCAGAATTAGGGGCATCATGGAAACCTAGAGTGGGAGAGGTCAAGTTGAAGGAGGATTTTGTGGTATGGGGTGATATTGTGGGGTTGTTAGAAGGAGCATTTATTGTATAGAATGATTGGTGATGGCCTGGATATGATTTTGGATGAATTGAGAAACTAAATGGAAGATACAAGGTCTAAATAAAAGAAGGAGAAAAATAGGTATTAAAGGACTAAGAATTGGGAGGACCCAGGACATCCAATTCGAGAGTTCCCAAGAGGGTTCAGCATAATTACTTGCTTGGTTGGTGAGTTTTGGGGCTGTATCCTTGAGTTTTTTTATGTTGTCATGCACCAGGCCAGATTGATTTAGGTAAAAACAACACTCTTCATTTAAAAATATACAGAGTCCTCCTTTTTCAGCAGTGAGTAAGTCAAGGCCTCGGAAGTTTTGGAGGACACCTGCAGCTAAAGAGTCAACTTGGGCTTGGAGGACTGATAAAAATTGTGATATGTCTGTGATGCTAGCAGAGAAGTCATTAGAGAGGCTACAGAATGTCGTGACAGAGGTTGAAATGCCTGCTATTCCAGTACTGAGAGCAATAGGGGAGGCAGAAAGTCCTAAACCGACAAGCAAGGAAATTAGTGGAATAACTTTTTTTGTCGTGTTGGTCTCATGAGGGGAACAGAGAGCTCTTTGGTCCCATTTGCAAACTGAATTTTGGAAATAAGGAAAACTAGTGTGCCTGTGCCTGTCCAATTAGCAAGTAGACACATGTAGGTAGAGGATGCACAGAGGAAGAAGAGACCTTGTATGAGGCAAAACTGGAAATGCAAAGCAAAAAGATGAGAAGGAGTACTGAAAGAGGTGTCTTGTAACCAGACTCCTAGGGATCTAGCTAGGGCGACAGCCATCAGAGATTGTAATGGGGACTGATGGGGTGACTGCGTAGAGGGGGAGGTTTGATTTTCATGGTGTATGAGAAAACGTTGAGTGTCTACAAGCAATCTTTCACTGTATTTTCAGGACTGGGTGTAAGCAAACAAGAAGAGGGCCTGGGAAGAGAGTCTGATGAGCAATGGGAAAGTAGCCAAGGATGGAGTGAAATACAGGGTAAGTGTCTTCCTAAGCAATAATTACTGCTAATGTTTTTAAGTTTGCCAGTATTGATAGAGGGCTTATCTGTAATACGGAGCTGGAAGTCTCCAGTTGTTTCAGTGATGTGTGTAGTTGGGCTTTGGAGATGAAGAGTAAAGGAACATCGAGAAGGTGAAAGGTTACCCAGGGGAATTTCAGTGGGTCTTTGCTGAGAGATACATAAAGGAGAAGCCACAGGAATAGTAGTTTGTGTTGTGAGGGGTCCATATATCGGAGGAGTAGAGTTGATATAAGGAGAAACGTTTTTTAAGTAAGTGCGGAGGAGAGCGGCAGCTTGCTGATGTGAAATGTCTGGGGAGGTCTTGCTAGACCTGTCTAGAAAGTAAAGAAGTTCTTTAGGAGGGTAAAGGTGAGGGCTGTTAAAGGAAGTTTGGAGGTGTAGTTTTGTTGCCCAGTCTATATGTAAGACGGGGACAGCTGTATAGGCACAGGAAGAAAGGGAAATGCAAAGCCAGCAATTGTTTGCTAAGGAGGGATTAGAAATGTCTAGGAGAGAGTGAATAAGGTTGATAGTGTGGTGGAGATAGCTGGGGAGAGGTAGAGGGTGGTATAAGAATGGGAATGAGAATAAGAGTGAGTATAAAAGTAAAGAATAGAACTTCATCAGGGTGAAAGTATTGGAGGGTCGCCTGCCAGCACCAGGAGATATCGGCTGTGATGGCTTGGGGAAACAGTGTAAACCAGCCATGTAAACAAGAATAGGGCATTTATGAGTAGTTAAGAATGGTGAATAGGAATATGACTAGACAGAAGATAGTGGGGATGACTAGTTTTTGGGGCTCAGTCCAAGTAGTGGGGGTGACTGCATAAAGTCCTGTTGAAAAAAGTAGGGTAAGGACCAACAGACCTAATATAATGAAGGGATGTATTAGACTCATAAAAGTTATTACTGTTCTTCAGAAATGCGAGTGAGTTTAAGGAAAGTAGGGGAGAGTACTTGCAACTTCCAGGAGGAAGAGGAGGGATTAGGCTGGCTGTCTGACGGACACAGCTTTATTCTGGAACAGTGAACCCAGTGGGGAGGATCCTGCAGGCAGATGGTAGTTGGGGTACTATAGTTGACTAAGTAAGGTCTGTTCCATCGAGGTTGTAGAGTTTGAGGGGTCAGATTCTTAACAAGAACTGATCGTCCAACTAGGGTGTCTTCATATGGCTGGGAATCTGGAGTAGGCAAGAGATGATTAGCAGCCTGGCAAATTTCCTGTCTAGCCTGCTAGAGGACTGGAAGATAGTTGCCTAGAGGGCTGTGGCTGGGACGAGTTTGGGGCCAAGCAAGAAAATGCATCTATATAAAATTTCAAATGGACTGTACCCG